>NC_044051.1:33371640-33671640 GCF_902167405.1 Gadus morhua
ACAAACACCTTATACCATCATTAACACACTGAATCCAAGGTACACCTTTTACTGTCATGGCAACACAAATAGAGTGAGATTGAGGTCTTGTGTTTGATAAGATGAGTGGTAATGGCGCTGCGATGCACGCAGACTGCCAAGGTTTAGTTCAGTGCTGGGTTAAATAGCGGCTGTATTGCAGCGCCAGCTTGATCGCTCTATTGGGAAACACGACCCACTTAAGTTCCCCTGAAGACACTCTGCTTTGATCAGAAAACTAAAACACTGGTTTGTACTTTGTGCAAAGTTTCATTTAAATGTCACCGCAGCACTATTCAAGAGCATTTAAAGAAATGCACTATTCAGGATGACCCAGAGAAGAAGATTAATCCTAATTGGATTATATTATCCAATCTGAAGCCGGTTATTATAAGTAGGTATTTGATTGAGGAGGAGGAGGAGGAGGAGGAGGATGAAGAGTTGGTTGGTGAGGAAAGAGATGTCACGGCGCTGGTGGTGAAAACAGAAACAGACCCCCTATCAGGGATAACATTAATTTGTAAAGTGGGACGTCCCGGAGCGCAGAGGGGGGGTGGATCCAGTGACTCAAAACGGGGGTTGGTAACGGTATACACTGCCTACGTAGCTTCTCAGACTAAAAAAACCTAAACAACGCTGTGTGTACATCAGGGCAATGTTTATTTTAATTACACAACATTTAACACTAAACTGCATGGGTGGGAAATGTGAAAAAAAAAGAATACAAGGCAGCAATTATCTATGAGACTATTAAATTAACCAGGATCACTGGATTGTTGCGTGCGCGCCGCGGTGCACCGTCTACGACATGCACACTGCCGTGCACGGACAGTAATGCGCACGCCGCGGTGTACGGACCCGGACCGCAAGGTGCGCGCCTCAGCTTGTATTTTGGGTTAAACTGCGTTTCTTTGATGTTGTGGATTAGAAAATAATCCATTATTTGACCTTTATTATCAAACTAAATTAATCCACTGTCAAATATGGACCTTGTTAAAACTCAGACGGGAGATTTTACTGGGGCACAGCAGATCAATACTGGGGCACAGCAGATCAATACTGGTCCTCTGATGGGGAAATTGTGGTGGAACTGTTTGACCATTGAGTGAAACTAACCTGAGAGTTTCCAGTGTACAGTGTGGACTCCCCAGTCCAGCAGAGAGCAGCTTCACTCCTGAATCCTTCAGATCATTGGTACTCAGGTCCAGCTTTTTCAGACTAGAGGACTTGGAGCTGAGAACTGAGGCCAGAGCTTCACAGCATCTCTCTGACAGATCACAGCCATTGAGGCTGCACACACAATAAACAGAACACGTTAGGAACTGTGATTCATTTTGCATTTGAAATTTGTTGTTAGAAATGTTTTATTAGTTTACCTAAATGTCAATACAGTAGATTTTTTAAATATGACTAATTTAGAATTCAGATAACTAAAGATTCAGCAAACTCCGGAAAATGTCCATAAAAATACTCAGTTCTAAGAAGAAAAAATGATTGAACTTTACTCTAAAGTCCACCTTACTGTCTGACTACATGATTATGAATAGAATAGGAATCTATAAAACAAACACCTTATACCATCATTAACACACTGAATCCAAGGTACACCTTTTACTGTCATGGCAACACAAATAGAGTGAGATTGAGGTCTTGTGTTTGATAAGATGAGTGGTAATGGCGCTGCGATGCACGCAGACTGCCAAGGTTTAGTTCAGTGCTGGGTTAAATAGCGGCTGTATTGCAGCGCCAGCTTGATCGCTCTATTGGGAAACACGACCCACTTAAGTTCCCCTGAAGACACTCTGCTTTGATCAGAAAACTAAAACACTGGTTTGTACTTTGTGCAAAGTTTCATTTAAATGTCACCGCAGCACTATTCAAGAGCATGTAAAGAAATGCACTATTCAGGATGACCCAGAGAAGAAGATTAATCCTAATTGGATTATATTATCCAATCTGAAGCCGGTTATTATAAGTAGGTATTTGATTGAGGAGGAGGAGGAGGAGGAGGAGGAGGAGGATAAAGAGTTGGTTAGTGAGGAAAGAGATGTCACGGCGCTGGTGGTAAAAACAGAAACAGACCCCCTATCAGTGCTTACGTTAATTTGTAAAGTGGGAGGTCCCGGAGCGCAGAGGGGGGTGGATCCAGTGACTCAAAACGGGGGTTGGTAACGGTATACACTGCCTACGTAGCATCTCTGACTAAAAAAACCTAAACAACGCTGTGTGTACATCCGGGCAATGTTTATTTTATTTACAGAACGTCCATGGGTGGGAAATGTAAAATAAAAGAATACATGGCAACAATTGTTTTCACAAGCAGCAATTATCTATGAGACTATTAAATGAACCAGGATCAACGGATTGTTGCGTGCGCGCCGCAGTGCACCGGCTAAGACATGCACACTGCCGTGCATCGACAGTAATGTGCACGCCGCGGTGTACGGACCCGGACCGCAAGGTGCGCGCCTCAGCTTGTATTTTGGGTTAAACAACGTTGCTTTGACGTTGTGGATTCGAAAATAATCCATTGTTTTACCGTTAATATAAAACTAAATTAATCCACTGCCAAATATGGATCTTGTTAAAACTCAGACGGGAGATTTTACTGGGGCACAGCAGATCGATACTGGGGCACAGCAGATCAATACTGGTCCTCTGATGGGGAAATTGTGGTGGAACTGTTTGACCATTGAGTGAAACTAACCTGAGAGTTTCCAGTGTACAGTGTGGACTCCCCAGTCCAGCAGAGACCAGCTTCAATCCTGAATCCTTCAGATCATTGGTACTCAGGTTCAGCTCTTTCAGACTAGAGGAGTTGGAGCTGAGAACTGAGGCCAGAGCTTCACAGCATTCCTCTGACAGATCACAGCCATTGAGGCTGCACACACAATAAACAGAACACGTTAGGAACTGTGATTCATTTTGCATTTGAAATTTGTTATTAGAAATGTTTTATTAGTTTACCTAAATGTCAATACAGTAGATTTTTTAAATATGACTAATTTAGAATTCAGATAACTAAAGATTCAGCAAACTCCGGAAAATGTCCATAAAAATACTCAGTTCTAAGAAGAAAAATGATTAAACTTTACTCTAAAGTCCACCTTACTGTCTGACTACATGATTATGAATAGAATAGGAATCTATAAAACAAACACCTTATACCATCATTAAGAAACTGAATCCAAGGTACACCTTTTACTGTCATGGCAACACAAATAGAGTGAGATTGAGGTCCTGTGTTTGATAAGATGAGTGGTAATGGCGCTGCGATGCACGAAGACTGCCAAGGTTTAGTTCAGTGCTGGGTTAAATAGCGGCTGTATTGCAGCGCCAGCTTGATCGCTCTATTGGGAAACACGACCCACTTAAATTCCCCTGAAGACACTCTGCTTTAATCAGAAAACTAAAACACTGGTTTGTACTTTGTGCAAAGTTTCATTTAAATGTCACCGCAGCACTATTCAAGAGCATGTAAAGAAATGCACCATTCAGGATGACCCAGAGAAGAAGATTAATCCTAATTGGATTATATTATCCAATCTGCAGCCGGTTATTATTAGTAGGTATTTGATTGAGGAGGAGGAGGAGGAGGAGGAGGATGAAGAGTTGGTTGGTGAGGAAAGAGATGTCACGGCGCTGGTGGTGAAAACAGAAACAGACCCCCTATCAGAGATAACATTAATTTGTAAAGTGGGAGGTCCCGGAGCGCAGAGGGGGGGTGGATCCAGTGACTCAAAACGGGGGTTGGTAACGGTATACACTGCCTACGTAGCTTCTCAGACTAAAAAAACCTAAACAACGCTGTGTGTACATCAGGGCAATGTTTATTTTAATTACATAACATTTAACACTAAACTGCATGGGTGGGAAATGTGAAAAAAAAAGAATACAAGGCAGCAATTATCTATGAGACTATTAAATTAACCAGGATCACTGGATTGCTGCGTGCGCGCCGCGGTGCACCATCTACGACATGCACACTGCCGTGCACGGACAGTAATGTGCACGCCGCGGTGTACGGACCCGGACCGCAAGGTGCGCGCCTCAGCTTGTATTTTGGGTTAAACTGCGTTTCTTTGATGTTGTGGATTAGAAAATAATCCATTATTTGACCTTTATTATCAAACTAAATTAATCCACTGTCAAATATGGATCTTGTTAAAACTCAGACGGGAGATTTTACTGGGGCACAGCAGATCAATACTGGTCCTCTGATGGGGAAATTGTGGTGGAACTGTTTGACCATTGAGTGAAACTAACCTGAGAGTTTCCAGTGTACAGTGTGGACTCCCCAGTCCAGCAGAGAGCAGCTTCACTCCTGAATCCTTCAGATCATTGGTACTCAGGTCCAGCTTTTTCAGACTAGAGGACTTGGAGCTGAGAACTGAGGCCAGAGCTTCACAGCATCTCTCTGACAGATCACAGCCATTGAGGCTGCACACACAATAAACAGAACACGTTAGGAACTGTGATTCATTTTGCATTTGAAATTTGTTATTAGAAATGTTTTATTAGTTTACCTAAATGTCAATACAGTAGATTTTTTAAATATGACTAATTTAGAATTCAGATAACTGAAGATTCAGCAAACTCCGGAAAATGTCCATAAAAATACTCAGTTCTAAGAAGAAAAAATGATTAAACTTTACTCTAAAGTCCACCTTACTGTCTGACTACATGATTATGAATAGAATAGGAATCTATAAAACAAACACCTTATACCATCATTAACACACTGAATCCAAGGTACACCTTTTACTGTCATGGCAACACAAATAGAGTGAGATTGAGGTCTTGTGTTTGATAAGATGAGTGGTAATGGCGCTGCGATGCACGCAGACTGCCAAGGTTTAGTTCAGTGCTGGGTTAAATAGCGGCTGTATTGCAGCGCCAGCTTGATCGCTCTATTGGGAAACACGACCCACTTAAGTTCCCCTGAAGACACTCTGCTTTGATCAGAAAACTAAAACACTGGTTTGTACTTTGTGCAAAGTTTCATTTAAATGTCACCGCAGCACTATTCAAGAGCATGTAAAGAAATGCACTATTCAGGATGACCCAGAGAAGAAGATTAATCCTAATTCTAATTCATCTCTCAGACTAGAGCTGGAGCTGAGAACTGAGGCCAGAGCTTCCCAGCATCTCTCTGACAGATGACAGCCATTCAGGCTGCACACACAATAAACAGAACACGTTAAAGTAACTTAGATCTTATAATTTCAACATAATGAAGGACTTGTGTTGAAAATCTTTAATTTGAGTCGATGTCTTATTAATTTAACTAATATATACATTAGATCTTTATGTTTATTCAATATTGGAGTTTTTTGCAGTGTTTGAGACTCGTATAGTCTATTAATTTTACTTTTTATTTAAGTATTATGTATCTTTTGTGTTGTATTGTAATACATATTTTAGTTCATCTACAGAGATGTTTTGTTTATTAGGGTTACAACCAGCGGCGGTTACAAGGGGAGGGGGCTAGCGGGGGCTTGAGCTCCCCTGAAACAGGCCAAGCCCCCCCTCCAAAAACCCCAAGTCATTTTGTTATGACTAATATTTAATTTAATTTTAAAATATGTTTTTAATAATAATGTGGCGAGAAGCACGGGAACGACCAGACAGGAGCCTATGTTATAAGAGTCTGACACTCTTGTGTCCCATTATCCACACCACCCTGAGAGAGACTTTACGTTAACACACACACACACCTGAAACACACATCCTATCGCCCACAACCACGACTGCCTCGGTGCCGCCGACCCTCCCAGGATCAAATGCGGCACGTGGTGACGCCGGCCATGATCGGCACAATAATATAATAATAATATATATATTTATATATATCATTAATGAAGACATCGAACTGACTTATATGTAACAAAACTGGACGATGAAATCATATTTTTCATTTGTGTAAGTGTTGATGACCGTTGCTGCTTGTTGTGTGATTTGAATGTTTGATTCGTATCATATTGTAGTGTGTAGTAATTTTTTTGCATCAAAATATATCAGCCTCTGCTATAAACAATCTAGCCCCCCGTAGCTCCTGCAATCATAATTATATGGTGCCGCTACTGGTTACAACGAATAAGTAAATGCTTAAATATCATTTAGCTGGGCGATCTCTACAAAGGATTAAGTACTCTCCTCCTTTGTCTCTTCCCTCTCTCTCCTTTTACCTGCTCACTCGTGACCTCTCACCCTTCCCCCAGATGACCCGGACGTCTCTGTGTCAACGCATCCTAACGGTTAAACCCAAACAGTGTCCATATAGCCAAACGTAGTTAACAAGGTTAAAATGTTTTAAAATAATGGGTTACCTGTTATTAATAATAAATGTATATTTATGAATCTATGCGTATCAATAATTATTTATATATATAGCTACATATTTAAATACAGCTGTATTTAACTATTATTAAACAATATTCATTTTTCTTTCCTTATTTCTTAATTCATAATAAATCGTTTTTGAGTTTGACTTTTCAACCTTGTTACACGATATAACGTTGTGCATATTGAGATACATGGTATAAGATAACCTCGAAAGATGTTTTCTATGTCATCGTAACTTTTATATTCTACTATAAGGTATAATGTGTTGGGAGCATTGTGATACATGTTTATAGTGAACCTACAGAGACGTTTTAGAGGCTTTGACCACTGGCAGCAGCCTCAGAAGACCCCTCTCTGAAGCAGAGTATTTCTTCAGGTCAAACACGTCCAGCTCCTCTTCTGATGTCAGTAGGATGAAGGCCAGAGCTGACAGTTGAGCAGGAGAGAGATAGTCTCTGGAGAGACTTCCTGATGTCAGGGACTGTTCGATCTCCTTCACTAGAGAACGGTCATTCAGCTCATTCAGACAGTGGAACAGGTTGATGCTTCTCTCTGGAGAGAGATCTCCATCTATCTTCTTCTTGATGTAAGACACTGTTTTTGTATTGGTCTGTGAGGTACTTCTTCTCTGTCCCAGCAGACCTCGTAGGACAATCTGATTGGTCTCCAGAGAGAGGCCCAGGAGGAAGCGGAGGAACAAGTCCAGTTGTCCGTTCTCACTCTGTAAGGCCTTGTCCACAGCACTCTGGTAGAGGAGGAGGAGTTTATCTTCCCCAGAGGTGGGTGGTTCTTCTGAGAGCAGATTGACACCATCGTTGATGAAGGACAGAAAGACATAAAGAGCAGCCAGAAACTCCTGGATGCTCAGATGGACAAAGCAGAACACCTTGTCCTGGTACATCCCGCACTCCTCTTTAAAGATCTGGGTGAACACTCCTGAGTACACTGAGGCTTCTTTGATATCGATGTGACAATCTGCCAGGTCTGCCTCGTAGAAGATCAGGTTGCCTTTCTCCAGCTGCTTAAAAGCCAGTTTTCCCAAAGAAACAATGATCCCCCTGCTCTCTGAACTCCAGTCTGGATCAGTTTCAGCTCTTCCATGATACTTCCTGTCCCCCTGTATCGACTGAACCCAAAGGAAGTAGCTGTACATCTGAGTCACGGTCTTGGGCATCTCTTCTATCTGGGATTTTTTTAAGATGTCCTCCAGAACTGTAGCAGTGATCCAACAGAAGACTGGGATGTGACACATGATGTGGAGGCTTCGTGATTTCTTGACGTGGGAGATGATTGTGTTGGCCAGCGTCTGCTCTCTGAATCTCTTCCTGAAGTACTCCTCCTTCTGTGGGTCGGTGAACCCCCTCACCTCTGTCACCATGTCAACACACTCAGCAGGGATCCGATTGGCTGCCGCAGGGCGTGTGGTTATCCAGATGCGAGCGGAGGGAAGCAGGTCGCCCCTAATGAGGTTTGTCAGCAGCACGTCCACCGAGGACGGCTCTTTGACATCAGTCCAGATCGGGTTGTTCTGGAAGTCCAGAGGAAGTCGACACTCATCCAGACCATCCAAGATGAAGAGAACTTTGAACCGTTCATATCTGCAGATTCCTGCTTCTTTGGTCACAATATAGAAGTGATGAAGAAGTTCCACCAAGCTAAACTCTCTCTCTTTCAGTAAATTCAGCTCTCTGAAAGTTAAGAGAAATGTGAAGTGTATGTCGTGGTTGGCGTTGTCTTCAGCCCAGTCCAGAGTGAACTTTTGTGTTAAGATGGTTTTACCAATGCCGGCCACTCCAGTTGTCATTATTGTTCTGATTGGTTGATCTCGTCCAGGTAAGGGTTTAAAGATGTCTTCACAGTTGATTGGTGTTTCTTCCTTGGCTGGTTTCCTGGAAGCTGTTTCAATCAGTCTGACCTCATGCTCTTTGTTGACCTCTCCACTGCCTCTCTCTGTGATGAAGAGCTCTGTGTAGAAGTCATTCAGACCCGTTGGATTTCCTGCTTTCGGGATTCCCTCAGACACACACATTAACTTCTTCTTCAAATGAGACTTGATTTTATGTTGGCACTCAACAACAGCAGATCCTACATGGGAATGAAGAGAAGACATCAGATAGTGGAAGGTGACATCACTTGAAGCATGTTAATATTTCCTGTAAAATGATCAACTTCATAGTATTTACTGACTTCATTACTTGTGGTTCGAGAAGCTGGTCGTAACAAGGAATGGATACATATTTTTTTCTTTTTTGTTTGTTATTTACACAGAAAAATCATTGGTCTAATGATAATAGCAATGATAGTGAATCAGTTGAAATTCACTTCATATGCTGATATAACAAGATAGTGATGCATCTCTTCCACTTATTCCACTTATAGTTATTCTGCTGTTGATTTGCCATTTATTGTTTAATATTCTTTATCCTGATGGACGCACCATAACCTTTCATATCTGGATCAAACCATTTAACCTCATACCCAACAATAACCCTACATATCTGGACCAAACCATTAACCTGATCGAACCACAATAACCCTATATATCTGGACCAAACCATTTAACATGAAACCCCCACAATAACCCTGCATAACGATCAAACCATTTATCCTGATAACCCCACAATAACCCTACATATCTGGATCAAACCATTCAACCTGATCGACCCACAATAACCGTTCGTATCTGGATCAAACCATTAAACCCCCAAGAAGAAAGATATCTCCACATTGATGAATTATAAATGAAGAAATCTCTTAACACTAAATTTGATTATGTTATTTAGTCTGAACAGAACAAATAAGAGTCTCATACTACTCTTTATAATATACATTTTCATTGTTTTCAAGATAAGAGTCTTCTGCGCTTCAAAATAATGGTCTCCTCTGTCTTCAAAATAAGAGTCTCTTACCGCCCCACAGTGTGTCGGCCAGTTCCTCCTGGTTCATCTCCATCAGGCAGAGCTTTGTGATGTCCACCACTCCCTCTATCGCGCGCCTCCTCTGCTCCTCGTTCTTACCATCCACCTCCTCCTCCTCCCTCTGACTCTCTGAGCATTGTGGGTAATCTGAGAAGAGATCCCTCCAGAGCTTCTTCATCTCCTTGTCTAGGAAAGCGTGTGCGTTCTCCTCAGCCCTCTGGAACAGACCAAACATCAAGGAGAACTTTACTCTGAACTCACTGAGGACATCAGAAGCATCTGTCCTGGATTCACATCCCGCTGGTCTGAAGAGGGAAGCCTGGAGACTATAAGCACCACAAGAGATGCTTTCTAATGATCATGTAGAGCTGAAGGGCGGCATTTACACACCTTGATCAGCTCTGTTTGATGCTGCTGTTCAGACTGAGCACTGGTAGCCTTTGACCTCTCCTGGTGTCTGTAGAGAACACACACACACGCACACACAGGATCTATTATATTTATAAATATATAGATATCGTTTTTATCTTCTGTTAACACACTTTATATCACTGCATTTAGTAAAGCGTGTGACTCCTTGTGTCAGGGCTCCCTCTAGAGGTGGAGAAGGAGATGACAGTGTGTGCTACCTGAGACCAAAGGTGCACAGCTACAAGCCAGGCAGTTATTGAGTGAAGTTTGAGAAATCAGTGCGAAGAACAGTTAATCAACTGAATCCTGAATCTACATTTGGTCTTTGCTTATTATCACTCACACACACACACACACACACACACACACACACACACACACACACACACACACACACACACACACACACACACACACACACACACACACACACACACACACACACACACAATCAATTGCATTTTTCCCGACTTGTAAACATAAGTATCGATTTAGTCTGATAACAACGACACGGTCTGTTTTCATTGTCTGTTTGAAACTCCTACCTCTCCTCTCTGGAGGGGCGTCCATCTTTCAGGTCAGGAGGTTGAGAGTGGCCACTCTTCATGGAGACACAGCTGGGCCCAGGGGAGCCTGCTCTCTCCTGCTGCTCTGGGCTTCAACACAACAAACACAGCTTTTACTCAGACTGCAGTTTTTATGCTGACAAGATAATTCTTCTCACAAGGCAGTTTTCAGGTGAGAGCATTTTGCTTGTTTCAAGCTTTTAAGTCCTTAATTATCTTGATAAGATCTTAGAACTTTTTACGGAGATGTTATTACTTAAGACAGAACCGTGTTCATATCAGGGAAGCCTTAATGCTCAGTTCAGATTTATTGCTCTGGTTCGGCTGTTCACGTTGCATTTTAAATGTGGCCTTTATGACGAATCACGTCAAATTCACATGAATTACAAGACGACTGTTCAACCTGAGGTCGCATTGAGAGAGATCCCTCTTGTATCTGATTCAGGACCGCATATGAAAGTGGCCCAAACCAGATCATATCGTTGAACGGACCGGATTGCATTTGATTTGTGCTTTTACCGCTGTTCTGGATGAAATCCTGAAATCCATCGGATCGGAGTCACCTTTGTGTAAAACAATTTGGCAGCTCTTGCTTACAGTGTGACGCGGCCAATCACAGCCTCTTACCACCATAACATCTCCCCCCTCCGCCCCCCCCCTCCTCCTCCACTGAAGAAGCCCCCCTCCATGTCTGACCGGTCACTCTAAGTCCTCACCTCTTCTCAATAGATGGATTTCCATCTTTAAACCTAACAGGTACACCCATAGAGTGGTCACTCTTCATGGAGACATAGCTGGGTCCAGGGGAGTCTGCTCTCTGCTGCTGGACTCTTCTAGAAAAATAAGAACCAGGATTTATGGAAGTTTGATAGAAGCTTTATTTTCATAAACTCTGATAAATCCTCACCTCTTCTCAACAGATTGATTTCCGTCTTTAAACCTAACAGGTACACCCATAGAGTGGTCACTCTTCATGGAGACACAGCTGGGTCCAGGGGAGTCTGCTCTCTGCTGCTGCTCTGGGCTTCAACACAACAAACACAGCTTTTACTCAGACTGCAGTTTTTAAGCTGACATGATAATTCTTCTTACAAGGCAGTTTTAACGTGAGAGCATTTAGCTTGTATCAAGCTTCCAAGTCCTTAATTATCTTGATAAGATCTTAGAACTTGTTACAGAGATGTTATTACTGTTTCTGAACTTGTTACAGAGATGTTATTACTGTTTCTGAGTAACCTCATTCTTGAAACTACAGTTACAGAATTATAAATCTGTTTGATCAACACTGATGTATCAAACTGCTGCTTTGTCAAAGTCAGTCTTATTTAAACATGTTATCCTTTCCATCTCTTGTATTAAGAACCGACAATGACCAAATGTTAGACCCTATTTTATTGTCAATCTTGACCACAGAACGGCAGTCACGCAGACAAAACACAGTAGAGAACAAAGACAGAACCGTGTTCATATCAGGGAAGCCTTAATGCTCAGTTCAGATTTATTGCTCTGGTTTGGCTGTTCACGTTGCATTTTATATGTGGCCTATAAGACGAATCACGTCAAAGTCACCTTAATTACAAGACGACTGTTCAACCTGAGGTCGCATTGTGAGAGATCCCTCTTGTATCTGATTTAGGACCGCATATGAAAGTGGCCCAAACCAGATCAGATCATTGAACGGATCGGATTGCATGTGATTTGTGCTTTTTACGCTGTTCTGCATGAAATCCAGAAATCCATCTGATCGGAGTCACCTTTGTGCAAAACAATTTGGCAGCTCTTGCTTACGGTGTGACGCGGCCAATCACAGCCTCTTACCACCATAACATCTCCCCCCTCCTCCTCCACTGAAGAAGCCCCCCTCCATGTCTGACCGGTCACTCTCTAAGTCCTCACCTCTTCTCAATAGGTTGATTTCCATCTTTAAACCTAACAGGTACACCCGTAGAGTGGTCACTCTTCATGGAGACACAGCTGGGTCCAGGGGAGTATGCTCTCTGCTGCTGCTCTGGGCTTCAACACAACACACACAGCTGTTACTCAGACTAATGATGGAGTCATGATATATCACTGCTGAGCTCTGAGATGGACAACAGTCACAGACAGAGAGATCCTCTTCTTACCTCTCAGCTTTGCTCCGGCGGCCATTTTCCCCAGACAGAGTGGTCTTAGAGGTAGGACCCCCCTCCTCTCTCTCCTCATCCATAGTAGACTGGAGACCTGGACACAAACACAACTCCATATTGTTTCTGTGGATTCTTAGTACCGAACTTGAAATTACTGCAGTGAAGACTATCACTTTCTATGTCTAGTTCTACACACTCTATTACTCTCTATGTCTAGATCTACACACTATCCCTATCAATGTCTAGATCACACACTATATCACTATCTATGTCTAAATCTACATATTCTATCACTATGTCTAGATCTCACACACTCTGTCACTCTATGTCTATATCTAAACAATATCACAATCTATGTCTAGATCTACACACTCTATCACTATCTATGCCTAAATCTACACACTCCATCGCTATATGTTTATATCTCATTCTTCATTATTAGGATGATTCCTTATTTCCCTTCTGAACTTCTGAAACACTGAACTCTCCCAGTAGAGCATAGTAACTAAAGCATCAAGGGTCTACATATCAATGTGCTAAACCATTATAGACAACCATAAAACCACCAACAAGTAACTAATGTTACAAATGAAACTCCACAATAAAAGTCCACAACACAACGAATCTGACCTCACTAAAGTACAGAATGAACCTCCACAACAAAAGTCTACAACATGAACCAATCTGACCTCACTACAGGAAAGACTGAAATAGTGATTGATGTTCTAATAATAATAATAATAGATTTAATTTAGAGGCGCCTTTCAAGACACCCAAGGTCACCTGACCCATATTCCTTTATTCAGACAGGTTCCCTCTCTGAGATAAACATCTCTTTTACAGCAGGAACCTGGAAACTTGAAACTGGGACTGGAAACAGATTATTCTATAACATATCAATACAGTGAGAATATACGACCAATAATCTAAAGAAAACAGGACTTTTCAGAGTTAGGAAACAGACAGGACAACAAACCAAACAAACATAGTATAGAGATCTTTAAGAGCGTATCCACGCTGCTCGGATCAAATCAGAAAACGACCTGGACCTGAGGAAGAGCTGTCAGTAAAACCATCAATCATTAACTTACTAAGGAGCATAACTGGTTTACCTGTAGCACACTGACACACACACACACACACACACACACACACACACACACACACACACACACACACACACACACACACACACACACACACACACACACACCTGTATTAATCCCAAAAGGGGGATGTTCAATTGTTCCAGCGAATATACGACCAATAATCCAAAGAAAACATGACATTTAGCGAGCTGTACCTTAGCTTCTCCGTGATGAAAACGTGTGCTGCCCCATGTCATAGGAAAATATAAAAGCACAAAAGGAAGGAAAGTAAGATCCGTTGAAGGAAGAGATTCAGTTGTTCACAAAACACAAATTAAGTGTTCAGAACGGAGACAGAACGTGAACACGGTTCTAAAGGTTCTGAGTGAAGACTGAGCTGCTGGGCTCCTCAGTGAAGACAGATCGAATGAGGAAGGAACTTTGAACACAGCTCACTACGTGTAAAGCCGTTATGATGAGGCCAGGGCAGGGCTTCACCAGAACACACACGCAGAACCTTATCAAGTGATAAGATAAGACGGAGCAAAGGTTTGATGAAGTCCCTATAAAGCTATGAAGCACCAGGTCAAATTCACGATGTTGGAGGTTAAAACAGTCGAACTAAAGTGACTTCTAGTCTACAAAGTACAATTGTATCGCCTGCGGTGAAATCATGTCACTCCCAACGTATCAAAATACAGACAGCACCTAACCCCTAACCCTAATGTAAGAAAAGCTAAGGGAACATTGCTAATTTGAAGGAGAACAAAACTACTTTTCAGAGTTAGGAAACAGACAGGACAACAAACCAAACAAACATAGTAAAGAGATCTTTAGGAGAGTATCCACGCTGCTCGGATCAAATCAGGAAACGAGCTGGACCTGAGGAAGAGCTGTCAGTAAAACCATCAATCATTAACTTACTAAGGAGCATAACTGGTTTACCTGTAGCACACAGTCTCTCTCTCTCTCTCTCTCTCTCTCTCTCTCTCTCTCTCTCTCTCTCTCTCTCTCTCTCTCTCTCTCTCTCTCTCTCTCTCTCTCTCTCTCTCTCTCTCTCTCTCTCTCTCTCTCTCTCTCTCTCTCTCTCTCTCTCTCTCTCTCTCTCTCTCTCTCTCATATTAATCCCAAAGAGATAAGGGTCAAAAGTAGAGCAAAGAGAGATTTAGTGATAAATACGAGTATAAAATATAATAAAAATAAATTAAAGATTAAAATAAAGATAAAAAACGATGGACACTGTATACATATAGTTTATATGCTCAGTATAATTGCATATGATCATTTGTGTATGCATCGATATGAATAAATCAAGTTAAACATAGACTCCTAAATAATAATACCCCACCAAACAGACAGTCAGTCATAGTTAGATATTATAATATCAACCCCACCCAAATAGAAAGTCAGTTATATAGATTATATTATAAAGTAAAGAAACAGAACAAACAGGGCAAACCAAAAATAAGGTATAAACAATATACATTTAAGATTATGAGTGTAAATGATAAAGTCAGTTTGGTTTGAAATGTGCCGGGGACAGAGACGCATTCAGAAGTGCATTTTCAGAAGTGCTGAGTACAATGAGGATGCACTCTTTTTTTTCTCTTTAGTGCCGGTAATGAAAGCTTCTGAAAGACGGCATACCCATGGAGCTAATTAAAGGAATGAAATGTAAAATCTGTCTGGCACGCTTTATGAAGAAAACGTTTCCAAACAGCATCGGACACATGACCCACTATGTTCTGCTCCATGTATCCAATGTTGACAACGTGACATGACATGGCTAAGCTACCAACATAAACAAGAGGAGTTATGAAAGGATATTAACTGCGTGTTTAAGTTCAGAAGGGCCAAAGGTGTGGCTACACACAGCACTACAAAAGTCGTCAAGATTGAAAAATAAAAATATATTTGTTGCACAGCTGAACGCTGTATCACCTTATGAGCTGGCTGTTCTCAATTCACAACACGCATTCCATCCAATCTAGCCTACATCAGGCCTTCTGACCAAACCTCATGCACTCCCCCCCAAAATTATTCCAGAATTCAAGCAAAGCAAGAATGACTAGAAGCAGGGGTGATTCTAGGGTCAGAGCTTTAGGGGTGCTGAGCTCCCAATGAGCCCCACTGCCACCACCCACCATTTTTTCCACACAAAAACGAAAATATGTCAAAAAATAACTTTCATTTTAACATTGGTTCAACTAACTCCAAAATACGGATTATTTCTATTTTTTTTTTTTAAACCTTTCCAGAACACCAGCTTTATTGTGCCAGTTCACACAGACAGCCCCCTGTAACAAACACAAAACCTGCTTCACTCAGCTGGTTTTCCTGACCGTTAACTCCAAGTGCCTCCTTTTGTATCAACAGTCATTCGATTAGATTAGATTCAACTTTATTGTCATTGAACAAAGTACTAGGTACAAGGGACTTGGACAACAAATCTTCTGTTAATTATTTACGAATGGCCATCTCTATTCTACTTGGTTGCACACCTATCTGAACTTTCATAAACCAATATAAGTCATCAATAATTAATAATAATACATGCTTCACCTCAAGAGCAAAAAAAAAAGAATAAAAAGAAGGTCAACCCAAAAAGTCCAAGAAATCTATGTCGCCGCACTTTGAGGGTGGCAAACCTGTCAATGACCCTTTGGTGTTCAATTCTTTCAAGCAACTCCTTCGCAATGGACATCACAGCTGCTGGAGTCTGCTTTGGCCTGTGGTCCTCCTGAGCCATGTATGGAGCCGACGCAAGGCACTAAAAGACTGCTCACATATACAGCTGCTGCGTCTCTTGAGACGCCGCCGCCGCAAGAGACGCAGCCGATTCTAGGTTTCATAAACATCCGTGACTTAGCCCAGAGGGAAAAGAAAAGTATCACTTTGGGCATACAAAAAAACAGCTTTAAATAGCTACCTGACTGCCTTGCTGCTTATCCCCAAAGATCTAAAGTTCTATTCAATCTATTTCAGAGTAAAATGAATGGAAGTGGGTCTATATATATATATATTTATACAACGGGGGACCTAAATCCAGCGATCTGATTGGTTCCCAACTGTTGTATAATGAGCGTATACATAACTGCTATGACGCCCGATCATTTTGTGAAAGTTTGCATATCACTCCGCGCCTGGAAGTAGAAACAGTTACAAAGTAGAACATATGTTGGATGATGGAGAGCGTGTAAATGTTGTTACTCCGGGAGTGAGCAAGGCGATGGAGAGACTAACGAAAGCTTAGGCACACGGCGAGTGAACTGCTCCATAGGATAAATTGCCGGCGAACCGCTCTATCGGAGCCTTCTCTCGGAGGGACGCTAAAGTGTGTTGCATAGCGACCGTCGATGCATAGTGGCAGCCAGGAGGGACTACTTTTTTGTATTCTTTAATAAAACGGCTATTTTGACTTTCTTGGTTTCTTTTTAAATGTAGTGTGTCTATGACTTTCGTTTCGCCATAATAGTAACCGTTGTATAAAAGCAATAGATCACTTCAGTCAGTGGCATGTGCTCATTATACCACAGCCTGGCGTGATCTATTGCTTAAATATATGCATAGATATATATCTATATATTATCTATAGATATATAGATATATAGAGAGAAAAATATTTTATTTTATTTATTTTACCCAAAAATTATATTCAGGGCTAATTAAATAATATCCGGCGCTTTAGCCCCGAATAAAACAGCCTTGTGACGCCACCGAGTACAAGTACACAGGACACTGCCTAAGTATGAGTATAAGTACCCAGGATACTGGCTCAGTATGAGTACAAGTACACAGGTTACTGGCTCAGTATGAGTACAAGTACACAGGTTACTGGCTCAGTATGAGTATAAGTACACAGGTTACTGGCTCAGTATGAGTATAAGTACACAGGTTACTGGCTCAGTATGTGTATAAGTACCCAGGATACTGGCTCAGTATGAGTATAAGTACACAGGATACTGGCTAAGTATGAGCTGGAGTGGGGGGCGCTGGAGGCCCTTTGTGGCCCCCTGTCATCCGTCAGACCCCGTCCTCCGCCACCTGACGTCTGGCCCGTCGATGGGAACGCCGTCGACGGCAGGGGTGTTTCTAGGTCTCATAAACATCCGGGCTTAGCCCAGACGGAAAATGAAAATGCCAAAATTATTTATATGCTTTAATGAAAAAAAAAAATCATAATGCTTCACATAAATCAACAAAATACGCAGTTTATTTTAGCATAAAATAGCTACCTGACTGCTGTGCTGCTTATCCACTTCGAGTTATTTGCAGACAAACTAGACCAGCACATGAACATTTTAAAATGTAAATACACAGACATCCCTGTATAATTAAGGTGTATGACAGCTCCCTCTGCTGGACAACAGTCTCACACCAAACTACATTTTCCGTTTGAACCAACGTAGCTATAGTACATTGATGCGAGACGGGTTGGTGGTTTGAAAGTGTTGTAGTAGCAGAGAATGGCCTGCAGGGCAGTATGTACATTGTTAAATACATGAATAGGCTTGAATTTTGTAGTAATATTGAGGTTTCATATTTTTACTAAATGGATTATGTGAACATTGCTGAATAACAATCATGTATATTAAATGTATTGCAGGAGTTTAGCTTGACATTAACCAAGTTAAAGGACAATTAAATGAACCGGACCAAACATGTAGAAGTCAATGTGGGATTTTAATATACAGGTGCTGGTCATATTATTAGAATATCATGAAAAAGTTGATTTATTTCATTAATTCCATTTAGAAAGTCAAACCTGTAGAATGTATACATTCATTCCAAACAGACTGATACATTATAAGTGTTTTTTGCCAAAAAGAAGATGATTATAGCTGACAACCAATGAAAACCCTAAATTCAACATCTCAGAAAATTAGAATATGGTGAAAAGGTCAGATATTGAAGACACCCGGTGCCACACTCTAATTAGCTAACTAACTCAAAACACCTAGAAAAGCCTTTAAATGGTCTCTCGTTTTGATTCTGTATGACAAACAATCATGGGGAAGACTGCTGACTTGACAACTGTCCAAAAGATGACCATTGATACTTTAAAGAAGGAGGGCAAGACACAAAAGGTCATTGCCAAAGAGGTTGGATGTTCCCAGAGCTCTGTGTCCAAGCACATTAATAGAGAGGCGAAGGGAAGAAAAAGATGTGGTAGAAAAGAGTGTACAAGCAAGAGGGATAAACGCGCCATGGAGAGGATTGTCAAACAAAACCGATTCAAAAATGTGGGGGAGATCCACAAAGAGTGGACTGTAGCTGGAGTCAGTGCTTCAAGAAGCACCACACACCGACGTATGCAAGATATGGGCTTCAGCTGTCGCATTCCTCGTGTAAAGCCACTCTTGAATAAGAGACAACGTCAAAAGCGTCTCGCCTGGGCTCAAGACAAAAAGGACTGGACTGCTGCTGAGTGGTCCAAAGTTATGTTTTCAGATGAAAGTACATTTTGTATCTCCTTTGGAAATCAAGGTCCCAGAGTCTGGAGGAAGACAGGAGAGGCACAGAATCCACGTTGCCTGAAGTCCAGTGTAAAATTTCCACAGTCAGTAATGGTCTGGGGTGCCATGTCATCTGCTGCTGTTGGTCCACTGTGTTTCCTGAGGTCCAGGGTCAATGCAGCAGTCTACCAGGAAGTTTTAGAACACTTTATGCTGCCTGCCGCGGACCAACTTTATGGAGGTGACGATTTCATTTTCCAACATGACTTGGCACCTGCACACAGTGCCAAATCTACCAGTACCTGGTTTAAGGACCATGGTATCCCTCTTCTTGATTGGCCTGCAAACTCACCTGACCTTAACCCCATAGAAAACCTATGGGGTATTGTGAAGCGGAAGATGCGAGATGCCAGACCCAACAATGCTGAAGAGCTGAAGGCCACTATTAAAGCAACCTGGGCTCTCATAACACCTGAGGAGTGCAACAGACTGGTCGACTCCATGCCACGCCGTATTGCTGCAGCAATTCAGGCAAAAGGAGCTGCAACTAAGTATTGATTGCCATACATGCTGAAACTTTCCATGTTCATACTTTTCAGTTGGCCCACATTTCTAAAAAATCATTTTTTGTACTAGTCGTAACTAATATTCTAATTTTCTGAGATACTGAATTTGGGATTTTCAGTAATTGTCAGTACTAATCATCCAAATTAAAAGAAATAAACATTTCAAATATATCACTCTGTGTGTAATGAATTGATATAATATGTAAGTTTCACGTTCTGAATATAATTACTGAAATAAATCAACTTTTTCATGATATTCTAATAATTTGACCAGCACCTGTATAAACAAAAACACTTGACAGAAGTTCAATACAATTTTGTAAAGGGAAGCAGATGAAAACATTTTCCCGAATGAATCTTTTCAAAATGTCACCACCATTCCGAAAGCAAGTGAGGTTTGTGTAAAAGCAGTCCTCCCTGACCAGCTCTGTCCCTGACTCTAAACCCTGACTCTCAACCCTAACGCTGAACCCTCTGAGGGCAGGAAGACGTGCCTTCAGTGTAAAGGTTCGAACCACAGAGAAGGAAGAAGAAGAGGAAGCAGTAGAGAGTAGTGAAGTAGTGAGGTTAGTGACAGACGTGAGGGAAAGGCGTGTGGAAGCACACGGTTACATGTGGGGTTAAGAAGATCACTCCCACTGGAGGTCATTGATCCATCAGCCTCAGACTGCTGAGCTCAGCAGGTCATCTGGAGGACGAGGCTCAGATGAACTGAGGAGACGGGACCAGCAGGATGTCAGGATCAGGGCGGGTTCAGCTCAGGTGTGTCTGCCCGGACCAAACAAGGACATTGATTAGGTTCAATATTCAAAAGATGCAACATTTTCTGAACCAAAGATAAGTCATTAAGGAGCAGGCAGGCTTTAGGGCGCCTTGCTCAAGGACGCATCACTGTATTCTGAGGACTTGAACCCGGCACCATTGGTTTGAGAGTTGAACCCCCAACCCCCTACCTAGTCCACTATGTCCAGATATTGCAAACTTACGAGGAATCCTTGATGGTAGAGTTCTGGTTGTCCTCAGGAATTGCCTTCTAGATGTACGGCTTCTCCATCAGTCCTCCAGATTCCTGGTCTGGTTATAAACGTAATTGGTCTCTAATGTAAGGTAACAAACACAGTAGTAATTTGTCTCTGATGAAACGTAACAAACACAGTAGTAGTTTGTCGCTAATGTAAGGTAACATACACAGTAGTAATTTGTCTCTAATGAAAGGTAACAAACACAGTAGTAATTTGTCTCTAATGAAAGGTAACAAACACAGTAGCAGTTTGTCGCTAATGTAAGGTAACAAACACAGTAGTAGTTTGGCTCTAATGTAAGCTGTAGTTTGTCTGGTAAACAACCACAGTAGTATGTCGTAACTTTTACTGGACAAACTAATCCTGCGTTACAACAAGTCCACTCTGTTTACTTTATGCAAACTTACGAGGATCCTGGTTGGTAGAGTGATGTCGTCCTCCAGAGTCTTGGCTCCTCCATCAGCCAGAGTCCTGGTCTGGAACAAACAGTGCAAGTCTGGCCCCAACGTCTGGTAACAAACATGTAGTTAGTCTTATTTTTAAGCCCTTTATTTCCACTTTGTTAGGTTAATACAAACTTACAATCCTTGTTGGTAGAGTGATGGTCATCCTCCAGATTTGCGGCTCCCCTACCAGCTCGCCTCCGCTCCAGAAACACGTTCTAGTAAGAAAACACAGCGGTAGTTGGTTAACGCATGTCAAAGGAACAGCTGTATGTTCCCCTTTAAGTCAACCATGTAAGTAAATACAAACTTACGAGGAATCCTTGTTGGTCGATTCCTAGTCGTCCTCCAGCGTCTCAGCTCCTCCATCAGCTCTCCTCAGACAAAGTCCTGGTCTGGAACAAACAGCGGAAGTCTTGCTTCAACATGTGGTAAAACAGATGTAGTCGTCTGGTATATATGGTACAAACGCCTGTAGTTTGTGGTAGCAGTATTCTACGAGAAGTGGCAGTGAGTGTGATGATCACTTCAGAGTAAGGCTCCATCTACCCCACGACAGACGTCCTTCACCAGGCAGGTCCTTCACCAGGCAGGGCCTCCACCAGCTCCTCCACCAGGCAGGGCCTTCAACACGGCTCCTCCATCAGCTCCTTCAGCATCAGCTCCTTCAGCACGGCTCCTCCATCAGCTCCTTCAGCACGGCTGCTCCATCAGCTCCTTTAGCCATGGATTCCTGGTCTGGTTACAAACAGTTGGTCTCAGCAGTAAATCACCTGGGGACGCAACACACCCCACCTCCTGCATCTGAGGTACACTTGTAAAATGGAAGACAAATTTAAACACTTAAATTAGACAACGTCTGCAGATTGTCGCGTTCAGCAATTCATCCACTACAGTCGTAGCAGCACTAGTCACAATAATGGCTCATATGACTCTTACATAAACCCCGTATGAATTAACTCAAATCACAGCTTGGCACATATTTAAAGTCATAAGATGATCAAAACCAGACCTAAACTAGCGTGGATTTTAGTGTTTCAGATGAGCTTGGTGACGGTTACCCTCTGGTCCGGTGCTGCAGGCCCCTGGTCTCCAGCCTCAGTCTCCGGTCCATCCTGGCACCACAAGCCTCCGGTCCCCAGCCTCTCAGCCTCACCTTTCAGCTACAGCAGGAGGTTTACATCAGCATTTGCCCAACAATAAACTTAATTGACTCATCCGAAACAGAGTTACACAATTAATTGAACTATTATTTTATAACTCAAGGCTAGAAAAGACTTGAGACCAGACATGAGCATCCCGTTTTTGGGAATGAAGACAGAGCAATCCACAAGTTTAAGTGGTTCAGGCCATGCATTGGAACTGACCTGAGCAGACTCTACTCACACACCAGAGCACTGACCTGTTCTGGAGGACTTCTGACAGGAGGTGGAGGTCTTGCTCTGGGTGAGGAGGCAGACACCTTGGGACAAACTACATGTTACATTTTTAACCTTGTACAGTTATAGAGTATCTTCTACTGTAACATGTGGGAAGGACAGCCATTATTTTAGCTTGGACATTATCCTGTTGGTAACTCTGCACCAAAGTCGTTGTTTAACGTCATTCCATTTGGTAGGGTTTAACTTCTGTGGCAATTAATGACAGCAGTTATTTAGAACGTACAAAAGCTGAAGTAACAAACAACACTAAGCAGTATCGATATTAAATCAAATATACTCAGCCATATTCAGGTGCTGGCTTCCGTTGAAGAAATGTCCCATTGTCTTCCACCTTGAAATGATTTTCAGCCTTCACTGATGGTCAGAAATGTGCCCGCAAGAAGAACGCTGTTTTGTACGCAGTGAGAGTCCCGTCACGTCAACGTGGTTAAAAGTACGGCGCAACCATAGAAAATTAACATATTATACGACGTACGTGTCAGTATGTATTTAATATCAAACGTAAGTTGTTTAAGATAAGGGGCAACGATTCCCAATGGAAATTACTGAAAAATAGTTTCCGTTGGCAACGGTTCGAGGTTACGCAAATACATCCAGAACGTTCCACCAGATTCCCACAGGGGACTCATGTCCAACTAACTGCCAGTTGGGTTCTTATGGTTTTCAAGACTACAACGTTATATGCTAACCATTGAGACTAATTGAAGTGACCGCACTCAGAACCTTCCACGGCGGGAAGCACAAACCGTCCGACTGGAATCCGGACATTCCGGCCGGAACCAACCAAGGAAAAAACAGAACCAGCGCCTCACCTTGAGCTGAACGGAGGAAGATCCTGAAGTCCAGCGATGGTCTTCATTAAAACACAGCCAACAGACTTACCTTGAGGAGATCTGTTTGTTGCTGTTGGTCATTACTACTATTCAGTGTACCTTTACATTATTATGCACCCAGTGTGTACAAGTTAAATCACTCAAAAACGTATGAAGAACCAAAACAACCATGTACGTCCCACAACAACTTTAAAGCTAAAATCATTCAATACACAACCGTGACTACATTTTACAATTATCTAGATTATTCGGGGTACAAACCATACAGAGCAAATCTAAACGTTGAGCTCACAGAGAGCCGACCGTAGCCCTGCAACGTCACCCTGACCGACTCATCACCAACAGCAAATCATGCCAGCCAGCCAACACATGTACAGGTTCAGTGAGAAGGGGGCATCTGAGCGAAAGGACTGCCCATAATAAAATGAAGCCCAATTCCTGAACTGTCCAACCATCCTCATGGTTTAAAGATTTACAGACTTGACATGCCATTGTGTTCTAATCACCTTTGTCTGCTCCCTCGTTACTTATAAAACCCTACATCTCCATCGCTAGAGTGTGGCATCCTACTCATAGGGGTGTGGTCTGAGTGAGCAGAGATGCATGCTGGGATACAGTGCTGTCTGAAGTCTTCAGTTCTATAGACACGCCCCTCAGAAGAAACCAAGTGTTTGAGAATCTGTCATGACATCAGTTACATGAGCTGGAATATCCTTCAAGATGGCGCCAGGATCCTCAGAGGAGAAAGGCCAAGAGGAAGATGTGAGGGTTCTGAGTACCATGGAAAACTTTGAAACATCTTCCTCTTTACACCTTGAAGCCCCAGTGAAGGTTTCTTTACCTCCTCAGCTGAAGAGCACAACTTCAGCTCGAAGAGTGCACTAGTTGGAGTTCCCAGATTGGTTCTGATTTAAGGAAACCAATCGTTCAGCTAGTCCTGTCCAAAACAAATACAGTTCAGCCTGAGAAGACGTGCAACTGAGAAAAAGACAAGATCCACAGGGCTCTCCATCAATCCAGCCAGGTAGGAAGAGCCATCTCATTACAGGTCTGAAGGTCATCTTGAATATCCAATTAGGTCCCTTTCCAACATCAGAGTCGCCTTTTGGAATTCCTTTAGGCGTCCATCCTCCATTGATCCTGATTGGTGAAGTCCTAGTTTGAAGTCACTGATCTGAACACGCCGCTTGCATCCTTTTGCACTCGAGTTGGATACTCTCCTTTCTGCCCAGTGTGTTGGATATCGCTCCGCAGCGTCGCTCTGGGCTCTTCATGTCTACTGGAGGCCCTTAAATAAACATGTGGCCGTCCATCAGGGATGATTTATTTGACCATTCCAATATCCCAAGCCAATCACACAGACCTCCGTATGAACATTATCACTGTCAAAGCAAGCCGGACACACACACACATAGAACCAATGATTCGCACGTAGAACCCCATGCCAGGTGTGAGTGGGAGACACGCACACACAGTAGAACCCTTGCGATGCTCAATAATCATCCATCTCATGTCAAACCCAAACACACACACCACTGAGCCACAAAAGGCCAAACAATCATGCAGGGTAAAAACCTCATGCCAAATAATATTCCATCATCCAACCCCAGCTCTCCTGCCAGGGCACCCAGAACAGAACAACCAATGTCTCCAGAGAAGTAAATTATGTACAACATTCTTCAGTGGCGTCCCACATTTGTGATGGATTATGCTTGGCGTCTCCAAAATGTCTCCAAGGTTGATTCAACGTCTCTGAATTCATGTCTTTGTAGTCCAGTGGTTTCCTGAATGAGGGGCCTTCACAGATGCAAACGGTGCAGTTTTAGTCAGCCTGAGGACAGGAAGGAGGTCATCAGTTCAGAAGACAACCCAGTGGAGGGGGTGGCTCTTGAGGAGCAGGATCCATATATGAACGTGTTCCATGGTTCTCTGTGTCGGAGTGAAGTTGTGTTTTAGTCGTTGAGATGAGGAGTCCCCTCATCTCCCCCTGGTGTTTCTCCATCTTAAAGAACATTCCAGTCCATGTAACTGACGTCACAACAGTTTCTCAAAGACTCGGTTTCCCTTGAAGGGGCATGTCTACAGACCTGTAGACTTCAGACATCTCTGTATCCCAGTATGCACCTCTGCTCACTCAGACCACACCCTCATCAGTCAAGCAACACTCATTTGATGAAGATGCAGAGCTCAGGAGAGTAGCTGGAAAGAAGACTGAAGATATCAGAACCCAACCCATTACTCCAGCTTACAACAATAACTTGGAGCCTGTAACCATTTTAACAAATCATTAAAACCAACATAAACCAAACACCTAAGTAACCCATGAACCAATAAAACATCCTTGCTACTCAGATCAACCTTCAGGTACCGGGTTAACTCACTAGGAAGCCAAAATACAGCAATGTGCCCAAGATTAATGAGAAACTTATGACTTACAGTTCGCAGTTCAACTTCATGGTCAAGTTGGGATACTCACAGAACTGCAGTTACATGTCCATGATAGACCTTTGAAGGAAGGAACAGTTTACTCATGGTCCCCAAACTTGGGCACTGTCCCACAGTTCAACATCTACCATCTCCAAAGACCCAATCGCCCACCGGTGGGCGATTTGTGTTTGTTGACGATATGTTTCCACTACGGAGCGACATAACCCGCTTCAACTTTCATCATTACAGACATTCTATACGTCATTAGAAAGGGTAGAATCTCCACAATTTATTCATCCGGTTGTTTTTTTCTATAAATCATGAGCACAAAACCATAAATATTGATATTTACCAGCTTGGTAAAGCGGAAATGCTAAAAAGCAGAGTGACTCCCTACCTTTGAAGCAATCTGAGAACCGTAATACGTGTCCATTCCTCAATTATTTATATTCCAATTGTCCGTGAGAATCCACTGATCAAAAGCATCCAAATGGTTTTTCATAAAATTATTCGAGCTTGTGAATATCGTCGTGTAAAGTCCATTTGTTTACCATCTCCAAACTTTGTTCGTCAACTAACATCCAGACGTTCGCAGCCGTGTCGATATTTTCTCTACCTCCAGTATGGAGTTGTTGGGTATGCTTGTTTTCATCACTTTGCTGGCTACAAAATAAAAGTGTCCCCGTCTTTTTCTGTTCAGTTTTCACCCCGGTACAGCCCGTGAAGTAAATGGAGCGCTCCCAGTTCGAAGGGCCAATGGGCTTTGTTTACTTTGTTACGCAGCTTTAGTATAGGGACAGCGTATTGGCTATTGATATATCAATCACTTGGGCTTCTAGCCAATGAGTTTACCTTTCCAACGCTGCCAGGCGTGTCCAGGTGTGATACGTATGAGCCGAGATATAAAGCTGCGTCAACATGGCAGACAACTCACTTTGCGCATATATTGTTCATATTTAGTTCTTGTCATATTTTCATGATATGGCCAATATCTCAATATGGCCATATAAAATGAATGTGTGAAAAAATTATGTTTTGAATCATGGAGAAAGGTTTTATAGTCACCAAAATGCTTCAGTAATGTTTCCAGTGTCACAGAAGTGAGTAAATGCATTTGGCACAATTTGGCCATTTGGAGACATTTTGGAGAGGTTTGTGCCGCCAGTGACAAAACACCATAAAAACTCCATTAACTCCCAAAGGTTTAGGCCTAGAACTCCAAAATTTCTTCCAGGTGTAGTTGGCATGATGTAGAAGGTATTTGGCATATTGCCATATGCCTTACATAAAGCACATTATTATGTCATTATGTTACATTATGACCTATTATTTTCGAAGACAAAAAAATGCTTTAGAGCCATGTCTGAACTGATGTCATTTAGGTTGTGTGTATGATACATGCCAAATAATACATATCTACAGAAACTAGAGATTGTCAGCTTTCAAATGAAGTATCATACATCCATCTAGGACTTAGGGTTACTGTGTTATAAGCTTTTCCATTTGGGTATGTGTATAGGCGAAAAAAACCAAAATACTGCCGGGACAGAACAGGTTAAATCAGATAAATGAATGACAATACAAATTCAGGGCTTTTAGGATCATCCAACCTTTAAATAATGATTAAGATAATTACCTTATCCAGCTTTTTAATGTAAGTCATACTAATTATTTGACTGTCATTACTCAAGAGTGATCTACCTCTTACTTTGACAAGTTTGAATGTATAGTCTCTAAAATGTTACTTTCAGGTAGAATCAATGCATACATTTCAAATGAGTTAACCAACAACAATCCCCGATTTCCTTCACAAATTATCTGTGATTTATATTCAACATACAAGTCACGTCAGTTGTGCTTTGCCACTCAATTCTACTCACATCAGGAGTAGTTGGTCTCTAATGTAAGGTAACAAACACAGGAGTAGTTTGTCTCGAATGTAAGGTAACAAACACAGGAGTAGTTGGGCTCTAATGTAAGGTAACAAACACAGTAGTAGTTTGTCTCTGATATCAGGTAACAAACACAGGAGTAGTTGGGCTCTAATGTAAGGTAACAAACACAGTAGTAGTTTGTTTCTAATGTAAGGTCACAAACACAGGAGTAGTTGGGCTCTAATGGCGCGTAACAAAGTAGCAGCTGTAGTTCGTCTGGTAAACAACCACAGTAGTATGCCGTAACTTTAACTGGAAAAACAAATCCTGCGTTACACAGTGATGTTGCTAGGTACGCGTCCTGCGTCCCTGACGCATTAAAATCTGAAAGGACGCACTAAACTCACTATCCATGCGTCCCGGGGACGCATCTCATTTTCCCCATGAAAAACGATACATTGTGAACATTAAACAACTCGTGTTTAATCACAGTAACAGGCCAAAGAAACCTTCTTGTGAGCAGATCGGACAAGCGCTGTTTCAACCCTCTGCGCATCTACTCGGCGCAGACGTGATCCCCTGTACAAGGTATCGCGACATGCTAATTTAGCCGCTACCAAAACAACTAGCTCGTCACCACTGATTTCATTGCAACAATTAAAAATACGAACTTCATAGTAAATAAACCCACGTTTCCACTGCTCGATGCTGTGCTCATTCGTGTCGAATGAGCAAATCAAACAGGATTTTTTTGCAATCCTTCTGATTGAATATGTACATTTATGACAAAATCGTGAGGACTAGGCTTGACACACACACACACACACACACACACACACACACACACACACACACACACACACACACACACACACACACACTCGCGCGGTAATAGCTCATTGGCGCCACCTAGTGATCATTATGTGCAAATGCACAGCCCCTCATTAAAATGACTTAGGGGTCATTTGACCCCTCTTGCGGCGCTAGGAGTAAGTAAAAATGGCCCGGCGTTTCTAGTGTTAAACATGAACGGTTGAGTACTCCAGCTCTAACCATATCATACCACCATCAAGGAGTTTAACACTATTAATTTAATTTAAGAAATAGAATAATAATAAAAAAGAAACACATTTTTTAAACTGGGGAGTCGGGACCCATTGAATTTCTCAGGGACCCACCCAACTCGCCACCTGTGGGTCCCGGGGACTCACTACATTGAAAACCTATCAACATCACTGGTTACAACAAGTCCACTCTGTTTATTTTATGCAAACTTACGAGGATCCTGGTTGGTGGAGTGATGTCGTCCTCCAGATTTGCGGCTCCCCTACCAGCTCGCCTCCGCTCCAGAAACACGTTCTAGTAAGAAAACACAGTGGTAGTTGGTTAACGCATGTCAAAGTAACAGCTGTATGTTCCCCTTTAAGTCAACCATGTAAAGTCAATACAATCTTACGAGGAATCCTTGTTGGTCGATTCCTAGTCGTCCTCCAGCAGCTCTCCTCCGACAGAGTCCTGGTCTGGAACAAACAGCGGAAGTCTTGCTTCAACATGTGGTAAAACAGATGTAGTCATCTGGTATATATGGTACAAACGCCGGTAGTTTGTGGTAGCAGTATTCCACGAGAAGTTGCAGTGAGTGTGATGATCACTTCAGAGTCAAGCTCCATCTACCCCACGACAGACGTCCTTCACCAGGCAGGGCCTCCACCAGGCAGGGCCTTCAGCACGACGCCTCCATCAGCTCGGCTCCTCCATCAGCTCCTCCAACAGCTCCTTCAGCACGGCTCCTCCATCAACTTCTTCAGCACGGCTCCTCCATCAGCTCCTTCAGCCATGGATTCTTGGTCTGGTTACAAACACAGTTGGTCTCAGCAGTAAATCACCTGGGGACGCAACACACCCCACCTCCTGCATCTGAGGTTCACTTGTAAAATGGAAGACAAATTTAAACACTTAAATTAGACAACGTCTGCAGAATGTCACGTTCAACAATTCGTCCACTACGGTCGAAGCAGCACTCGTAACAATAATGGCTATTATTACTACAATAATTTAAAGTCATCAGATGATCAAAACCAGACCTAAACTACTGTGGATTTTATAGTTTCAGATGAGCTTGGTGATGGTTACCCTCTGGTCCGGTGCTGCAGGCCCCTGGTCTCCAGCCTCAGTCTCTGGTCCATCCTGGCACCACAAGCCTCCGGTCCCCAGTCTCTCAGCCTCACCTTTCAGCTACAGCAGGAGGTTTATATCAGCATTTACCCAACAATAAACTTAATTGACTCATCCGAAACCGAGTTACACAATTAATTTAACTATTATTTTATAACTCAAGGCTAGAAAAGACTTAAGACCAGACATGAGCATGCCGTTTTTGGGAATGAAGACAGAGCAGTCCATAAGTTTAAAGAAGTGGTTCAGCCCAAGCATTGAAACTGACCTGAGAAGACTCTACTCACACAGAGCACTGACCTGTTCTGGAGGACTTCTGACAGGAGGTGGAGGTCTGGCTCTGGGGGAGGAGGTGGAGGTCTGGCTCTGGGTGAGGAGGTGGAGGTCTGGCTCTGGGTGAGGAGGTGGAGGTCTGGCTCTGGGTGAGGAGGCAGACACCTTGGGAGAAACTACACGTTACCTTTTTAACCTTGTACAGTTCTATAGTATCTTCTACAGTAACATGTGGGAAGGACGGCCATTATTTTAGCTTTGATATTATCCAGTTGGTAACTCTGCACCAAAGTCGTTGTTTAGCATCATTCCATTTGGTAGGGTTTAACTTCTGTGGCAATTAATGACAGCAGATTTTTAGAACGTACAAAAGCTGAAGTAACAAAGAACACTAAGCAGTATCAATATTAAATCAAATATACTCAGCCATATTCAGGTGCTGGGTTCCGTTGAAGAAATGTCAAATTGTCTTCCACCTTGAAATGATTTTCAGCCTTCTCCGATGTTAAAAATGGGCCCCAAATAGAACGCTGTTTTGTACGCAGCGAGAGTCCGGTCACGTCATTGTGGTTAAAAGTACCGCGTAACCATCGGAAATTATCAACATATTGTACGACGTACGTGTGTCAGTATGTATTAAATATCAAAGTTAAGTTGTTTAAGATAAGGGGAAACAATTCCCGATGGAAACAACTGAAAAAATTGTTTCCGTTGGCAACGGCTCGAGGTTACGCAAATACAATCCAGAACGTTCTGCCAGATTCCCTCAGGGGACTCCCGTCCAACTAACTGCCAGGTGGTTTCTTATGGTCGTCAAGACTACAACGTTCTATGCTAACCATTGGGACTAAATCAAGTGACCGCACTCAGAACCTTCCACGGCGGGAAGCACAAACCGTCCGACCGGAATCCGAACATTCCGGCCGGAACCAACCAAAGAAAAAACAGAACCAGCGCCTCACCTTGAGCTGAGCGGAGGAAGATCCTGAAGTCCAGCGATGATCTTCATTAAAACACAGCCAACAGACTTACCTTGAGGAGATCTGTTTGTTGCTGTTGGTCATTACTACTATTCAGTGTACCTTTACATTATTATGCACCCAGTGTGTACAAGTTATCACTCAAAAACGTAAGAAGAACCAAAACTACCATGTACGTCCCACAACAACTTTAAAGCTAAAATCATTCAATACAAAACCGTGTCTACATTTTACAATTATCTAGATTATTCAGGGTACAAACCATACAGAGCAAATCTAAACGTTGAGCTCACAGAGAGCCGACCATAGCCCTGCAACGTCACCCTGACCGACTCATCACCAACAGCAAATCATGCCAGCCAGCTAACACATGTACAGGTCCAGTGAGAAGTTGGCATCTGACCGAAAGGACTGCACATAATAAAAAGAAGCCCAATTCCTGAACTATCCAACCATCCTCATGGTTTAAAGATTTACAGACCTGACATGCCATTGTGTTCTAATCACCTTCGTCTGCTTCCTCGTTACTTATAAAACTCTACATCTCCATCACTAGAGCGTTGCATCCTACTCATGGGGGTGTGGTCTGAGTGAGCAGAGATGCATGCTGGGATACAGTGCTGTCTGAAGTCTTCAGTTCTATAGACACGCCCCTCAGGAGAAACCAAGTGTTTGAGAATCTGTCGTGACATCAGTTACATGAGCAGGATTATCCTTCAAGATGGTGCCAGGATTCTCAGAGGAGAAAGGCCAAGAGGAAGATGTGAGGGTTCTTCCTCTCAGCCAGTGGAACACAACAACGGTCTTTATCAGAGTACCATGGAACACTTTGAAACATCCTCCTCTTTACACCTTGAAGCCTCAGTGAGGGTTTCCTTACCTCCTCAGCTGAAGAGCACAACTTCAGCTCGAAGAGCGCACTAGTTGGAGTTCCCAGATTGGTTCTGATTTAAGGGAACCAATCGTTCAGCTAGTCCTGTCCGAAACAAATACAGTTCAGCCTGAGTAGACGTGCAACTGAGAAAAAGACAAGATCCACAGGGCTCACCATCAATCCAGCCAGGTAGGAAGAGCCATCTCATTACAGGTCTGAAGGTCATCTTGAATATCCATTTAGGTCCCTTTCCAACGTCAGACTTTCCTTTTGGAATTCCTTTAGGTGTCCATCCTCCATTGATCCTGATTGGTTTAGTCCTAGTTTGAAGTCACTGATCTGAACACGCCGCTTGCATCCTTTTGCACTTGAGTTGGATACTCTCCTTCCTGCCCAGTGTGTTGGATATCGCTCCGCAGCGTCGCTCTGGGCTCTTCATGTCTACTGGAGGCCTTTAAGTAAACGTGTGGCCGTCCATCAGGTATGATTTATTTGACGATTCCAATATCCCAAGCCAATCACAGACCCCCGTATGAACATTATCACTGTCAAAGCAAGCCGGACACACACACAGAACCCAGGACATGCACGTGGAACCCCATGCCAGGTGTGAGTGGGAGACACACACACAGTAGAACCCTAGGGATGCACAAAAATCATCCATCTCATGTCAAACCCAAAACACACACACCACCGAGCCATAAAAGGCCAAACAATCATGCAGGGTAAAAACCTGATGCCAAATAACGTTCCATCATCCACCCCCAGCTCTCCTGCCAGGGCACCCAGAACAGAACAACCAATGTCTCCAGAGAAGGAAATGATGTACAACATTTTTCAGTGGCGTCCCACATTGGTGATGGATTATGCTTGGCATAATCCATCACAATCCACCACAAAGACATGCTTCTATGAAGTCATGTCTTTGTAGTCCAGTGGTTTCCTGAATGAGGAGCATTCACAGATGCAAGCAGTTTTGCTTTAGTCAGCCTGAGGACAGGAAGGAGGTAATCTGTTCAGAATACCACCCAGTGGAGGGGGTGGCTCTTGAGGAGCAGGATCCATCTGGGGATGGCCCCAAATAAGACCTTCTTGGTAATGAAACTGCTCCTGAGGAGTCAGGATGCCTGGCGGGGACTGTTGAACGTGTTCCATGGTTATGTATCAGACTGAAGTTGTGTTTTTGTCGTTGAGATGAGGAGTCCCCTCATCTCCCCCTGGTGTTTCTCCTTCTGAATCCCTGCCTCCATCTTAAAGAACATTCCAGTCCATGTAACTGACGTCACGACGGTTTCTCAAACACTTGGTTTCCCCTGAGGGGGCGCGTCTACAGACCTGTAGACTTCAGACAGCTCTGTATCCCAGTATGCACCTCTGCTCACTCAGATCACACCCTCATCAGTAAAGCAACGCTCATGTGATGAAGATGCAGAGCTCAGGAGAGTAGCTGGAAAGAAGACTGAAGACATCAGAACCCAAACCATTACTCCAGCTTACAAACAAATCATTAAAACCAATATAAACCAAACACCTAAGTAACTCATGAACCAATAAAACATCCTTACTACTCAAATCAACCTTCAGGTAACGGGTTAACTCACCAGGAAGCCAAAATACATCAATGTGCCCAATATTAATGATAAACTTATGACTTACAGTTTGCAGTTCATCTTGATGGTTAAGTTGGGATACTCACAGAACTGCAGTTAAATATCCATGCTAGACCTTTGAAGGAAGGAACAGTTTACTTATGGTCCCCAAACTTGGGCACTGTCCCACAGTTCAACAACTACCATCTCCATTAAATCAGATGAATGAATAACAATACAAATTCAGGGCTTTTGGGATCATCAAACTTTTAGATAATGATTAAGATAATTAACTAATCCCGCTTTTTAATATAAGTTATACTAATCATTTGACTGTCATTAGTCAAGAGTGATTTACCTCCTACTTTGACAAGTTTGAATGCATAGTCTCTAAAATGTTACTTTCAGGTAGAATCATTATTTCAATTTCAAATGAGTTAAACCACCACAATCCCAGATTTCCTTCACACATTATCAGTGAATTATATTCAACATACAAGTCACGTCAGTTGTGCTTTGCCACACAATTCTACTCACATCAGGTTCAGATGAGATGCTCCTCTTTACTTCAAAAAGTCTTTAATCTGTGAAACAGGAAGAGATGTCAAATAAGTCACAACAGACTTTTACCAAACAGTGGAGGACTCCAACGTACTGTCCGGCTCCCTCTTAAGTGAAACGCACCAGATGCAACCAATTAACTGATTAAGAAAACCACTTGGCAGGCGAGCTGCGGCAGGAGAGCTAATTAGAAAAACTCAATGCAGGTTTGGTGCCCTCTGGTCGCACTTGGTAACAGTGCGAGGCTATTTCAGCTCTGTGTTAGATCTTAAATGACCGCCCTCATTTTACAATACAACTTTATTTATCCCACTAGGGGCAATTAGTTTGAGCAGCTTGCATACAGACACAGTAACATACAAACAACTACACCTACACAACTACGGAGCGTTTAGTAGTCGAATTGCAGAGGGGATGAACGACTTGGACTGGCGGTTTGTTCTGCAAGCAGGTGAAGCGTAGCGACGCGCTGATGGCAACACGGAGGATTCACTTTTAAGAGCACGACCAGAAGAAGCCAACATACCTGCTGCTTTCTTAATGATTTGCCGATTGCAAAAATAATTCAAGTCCCTTTGTTTAACTCCGGTGATCTTAGAACAGATGTTGACAATGCTGTTCAGGCTGTTTGTCTTTTACTGTCAGGCTGTGAAACCAGCAGTTAAAGAAAAGCTCAGGAGACTCTCAATAAAAGATTGATAAAAACGACAGAGGATGACCGGACTTACAGAAAAGGAATTTAGTTTGCGGAGAAGGTGAATTCTCTGTTGCCCTCGCTTCACAATAGCCTCAGTGTTTACATCAAACTTAAGGTGATCATCGAAAATGGTACCCAGATATTTATAAGATGTAACTATTTCCACACTTTCCTTATGTATGATACTCTTTGGCTGTATTTCTGTCCCGTTAATTAAAGGGATGAGACTGATTTGACTGATTTAGATTCATACTTCTAAACGAAAAAAGTCTTCATTCAATTCACCTTACTGCGTGTGCGTGTTAGATGTCAAGTTGGTGAAAAGGAAGTCACCTGTGATCTTGCGTCCCTGTGTGTGTAGTGAGCGGATGTGGACAGCAGAGGGAGATGTTACCACACAAGAACTTCTGCTCTCTGAGCGCTCTGCGAGATACCGTCTCCATTGCAACCGTAACTTGGCAGCATCCTGAACGGCCCTTTGAGGAGAGAGAAGGAAGCTTTCATCAAAGAGACTGGTTGAACTGGAGTCATCGCCTACCACACACACATATAGATTCACACACAATATAGATACAAACCATATATATACGCACACACATAGGTACACACCAAAGATTAAACACACACACACACACACACACACACACACACACACACACACACACACACACACACACACACACACACACACACACACACACACACACACACACACACACACACCTCTAATCATTTTCTCCTCTCCTTCCTCCGTCTCTCTTCCACGTCTATCGCATTTGTATTGCCTCTACTCAAGAGAATAGATTTGGATGGGGATTTCTAGGTTTCATAAACAGAGGGAAAATGAAAATGCTGGGCGCCAAATTCATCTGTATGCTTTATTGTGCATGCAAACTTTTTCATAATGCTTTATCTAAATAAACGAAATACGCGGTTTATCATAGCTTTAAATAGCAACCTGACTGCTGTGCTGCTTGTCCCCAAACATCTGAAGTTCCATTCAAGTTATTGCAGAGTAAAAATTAAAGTGAATTCCCTAAATTATAGAATAAGGCAGGTTGGACGTACCTTATTAGGGGTCCGAGCAGCGAAGCTGCCTGGCCCCTATTGTTTCTGTAACGGGTTTTTTTCAGACGCATATAAAACCCCTCTAATCCTAAGTGAGCTTCGTAGTACCATTTAACTCTGATCGTGAGTTGCGTCTCTGTCGAATGGCTGGGTATTTTCAGCGAGGTTCGTAGTAGCCTATACCCCGCCGGTCTGTTGTCTGGCCAGGCTCCTGCAGCACCGTCCGTCCACACCTGCAGACTATCTCCTAAGTAGGAGGGAGAGAAACACATGCATACACACAGCAGGGGCGGGGTCAAAGACCCGACTGGGTCCCGGTGTGCGTGCGTGCGTGTGCGTGTGTGCGTGTGTGTGTGCGCGTGCGTGTGCGTGTGCGCGTGCGCGTGTGCGTGTGCGTGTGCGTGTGTGTGTGTGTGTGTGTGTGTGTGTGTATGTACGTGTGTACGTGCCCCCTAGTGGTTCCACATGCAATAACAGAGCCTGGATTTGATAAACGGCCTCTTGGCTTTTTTTTTTAGTCATTCATCAAAGAGGAACCTGTAAGTTCAACAAACCACCAATAAGAACCAATGCAGAAGGGTAAAAAAAATAATGGAAAGAAAACAAGGTATTATTTGCATCAAGCCTGTATTTCATGCTTAGGATCCTGAGGATCGCATTGCATCAACAAGTTCAATAAAAAATACGGGGAAAAGGCTACCTCCCCTTTCTCTGCTTTGCCCGCCCGGAGAATTGGTCCCGACCGCCCATGAGAAAATGAGCAACGACCGTGTGAGCTCAGCCCACATAGTTCTTTCCTGGAGAGACATCATGTCTTGCAAACGAGCGAAGCATGGCAGTTGCTCAGTGTTTGGATGTAGTACAAATGAACACAACAGTTTATTTTTACTTCCTTCATCCGAGCCTCTGAAGAAGCAGTGGGTTGATTTCATTTTCTCTGGAAATGCGAAAGTCTGCGCCAAACATTTCACCGACGACTGCTTCCTCAACTTGGTCCGATACAAAGCTGGACTTGCTGAACGTCTGGAAATGGAGTCCGGAGCAGTACCAACTCTCCTCGGCTCAGCTACAAACCTCGAACAAGTAAGTGAACTACCGCTATATCATTGTGTTGCTTTACTGTATATGGTTACCTTGTTACCCTAGCATTAGCTCTACAGCTACCGGCCCAGTTACTGTCTCTAATGTAAAGTTAGATGGCATCAGGTATGTGTTTTATGTACACACACTGTAATGCGAGTGTTGTAAACTTCTTTGTTATTTGGATAAACGTTCTGACTGAGCGTGCACCTAGGGCTGGGCGATAACTCGATTACGACGATAAGCATTAGACATAGCATTAGCTCTACAGCTAACAGCCCAGCTACTGTGTCACTGTCTAATGTAAAGGTAGATTGCATCAGGTATGTGTGTGAATACACACACTGTAATGCGAGTGTTGTACACTTCTTTCTTCGTTGCAATATTGAGGAACCTTATGTCGGAGAGTGACCTAGAAAAATGTATTCACGCTTTAATTTCAAGCAGGATAGACTACTACGGTAATGCCCTTTTAACTGGGATTCCCCAAAAAACTATATATAGCAACTATAAAATGCTGCTAACTAGGTCTAAAAGAAGTGAGCACATTACCCCCTATCCTAAGGTCCTTACACTGGCTTCCAGTTAGGCCTATTTATAGAATTGTTTTTAAAGCACTAAATGGCATTGGACCATACTACATACATGACATGTTCACACAGCACAACCAAGCCAGATCACTGAGGTCTCAAAACAAAAATCTTTTGGTTCAAACTACGGCCAAAACAAAATGTGGTGAGTCAGCCTTTAGTGTTTATGCAGCTAAACTTTGGACCAAACTGCCAGAAGAAATTAAAAAATAATCAAGAATTTACGGCACAACTTGTATTTTTAAATCCAAACTAAAGGCTAAGCTATTCAGTGATGCATACTATTATGTTTTCCTTCTCTTTTTTATTTTTATTCTAATCGATCTATACTTATTCATACTACTTATATCTGAAGGTCTTTTTATTCTTTTTTTTATCTTTTTCTCCCTTTTATTATTTTTTATTATGTGTCATTTCATAGAAGTACTTTCATTATATTGTTTGCATGTACTTCGTCACTATAAATGATACTGTTGTTTTTTGTATTCTGTAAAGCACATTGAACTGCTTGATGTAAGAAATGCGCTATACAAATAGAATTGCCTTGCTTACGTGACCACAGTAGTTCTTGCGTTTTACTGATGAGGAGATAATTATGGCCCGTTAACTCCTCCTAAATACATATGGTGCTATCCAGGCAACCCGTAAACCGTGGTTTCACAACCCTCTACCAGATCGATGACCTCCGCTACAGCTCGTAACTTACGGTCTGAAAAGTGTCCCTGGAACGCAGCATAATGTTATACATCGATCTGGTACGAGTTCACAGGTAGTGAGTTGCGGGTTTGACTGCCATTCCAGGGCCCACTCATATTTTCCCCTTCGCACCTGATTCAAATCAATGGGTTATTAGCAGATTTCTGCAGAGCTTGATGTAATTGTAGTGAGATGATGTGATGAACTTTTAAGATAATACGCAAACAAATAAATGATGTGACATAATTTTATCATTTCATAGATCTCATTTTAAGTTAGGCTAATGGTATTCACTAAACATGCTTATCTTATGTCTTCTTCCAACTTGCACCTTGAATATATACAAAGTAATACATTGACTACTAATTTGACCTTGTTGTCTCTACACAGATCAGCACATCAAGTGCTTACATTCAGCTGCTTCTCACAAGGGATGTTGCCTGCCATACAGACCACCTGGAAACACATACTGTAGGCACACAGCTATCCTTAAAGACTTTGCCGTCCCACTTTACAAACTCAGGTTTGTACTTTCCACCATAAGTACATTTACTTTTGATGTAGTAGATTCTAGGCAGCAAAGACCAGGCTGATTCTAGATCCTACCTAAAAAGCCTGGTCATCTTAGGAAAAGCATCATGACCAGCGCCCTGTTAAACACAAGTCAAACTTGGGAGTTGTATTTCAAAGATGGAATCAGCCAAGAGCCCAGAAGGGTTTCAGGACAGATATCACATGAGCTGTTAATCATTCTCAATCAATCATCAATCATCAATGAATTAAAAATGTATAAATGTTAGCTGATCAGCTTACAGGGAAGGACACGTTGTCGCTTGTTATTGTCAAAATAGAATAATTGCGCTTGTCTCTCATGTCATGTTGTGCTCAGATCATTTTGCGCTGGTGTTCGTTCAGTGTCCTCCACCTGGCCTCCGCTTGAGCTTTGAGTCTAGGGGGGAGGATGCTGGAGGAGACATCTCTCTCCAAAACTCTGAATCTTTGTCTGCAGTACACATTTTAAACCCTCTCTCAATGTTACATAAACATACCTTTAAAGAGTTTCAAATGTACCATTACACTTTCTTCTTTTATGCAAACAGTGTATGAACACTATTACTTTCTGTCATTGTTTTTCTCCCTCTGCAGAAGACTGCGATGACTTTGGAGACCGTAGCACGCAGCGCGGCGCCACCTCGGCGAGTCTGGGTGTGGACGGCCCTGGCTCCTCCGACATGTCCAGTCACAGCGGGGAGCTGAAGATCCTGAGCGTCTACGGTAAAGGGGAGGGCCCACTGGCGGTGGACGGCCATGACACCCTCTTCACCGCGTCAGAAGTGGAGGCCCTGAACTCGCTGTCTGCGGGCCACAGCGCGACCAAGAGCCTGGAGCGCGGCGAGCGGCTGGTCTGCCACGAGGAGCTGAGTGTGCAGGTTGGAAGTCATCTTCTTATTCAGCATCCAAATTAGAGGCTTCCTCTGTTACAACTCCAGCACACACCCCTAGAAAGCACACCCATTTATGATTCAGTAAACGCTGCAAAATATGCCCGTCTTATGCCCACCTTTTTCCTTGCATGGTCCGCGCGTTTACACTGACCGTGGTCATTTACCGGCTTGATTTCGCACCCCAATTTACCCTCTCAGACCCTACACATATTGGCGCCTTTCATTTAGATGTAAATGTGATCAGACAGCTTTGAGGTTCCAGGGAAGGGACTTTGGTAGAGGTGTTACTGCTGCATTGTCTATGCAACAGAGACAACGCAGTGATTTCAACATGAGTAGTTATAACTGGAGGGATACTGATATCTGCAAGCTGCTGACCGTCATGGGATGGAAGGTGATGCAGTCGCATTTAACGAAGACGGGGAAAGAGTGCGATCTACGAGAAAATACCAGAAGAACTTTCCTTACGCTGCTTGGTCAGCAAAGTGGTCAGCCAAATAAAGAATATGTTGTTGATTTTGCGCTTGTAAATAGTGAATCGCGTTTTAGTCTACACTCAGATGTCAACTTATTCTTGCATGCTAGAATGAGTGAATCTAAAGAAAAAAGACATTCGGAGTATGCAATTTATCGATAAGACGTGTACTGTCTCCGTGCATAGCCCCGCCATCTCCAGTGAACCAAGAAAGTTGGCTCCGTGACGAAGGTGGATTTTACCCCCTCTGTTGTACACAGGGATGACAATGAATTTGCAGGGCGTGCAAAGCGGCGAACGAACCGGCTTGGCAGAGTAAAAATGCATAATGTGTCCTTTGTGGGGATTGACAACTATTCTGTGCAAATGAAATAATGTCTTGTGTGTGTGTTTCCTTCTCTATGTGGAAAGCAGCAGACCCCAGACACCATTTCAATCAAGGTTGAAGAGGATATTGGTGGAGGCATGCCCGCTGTAGGTTAGTAATACACATTGCATCCATGCAAGCAAACAACCATGATCAACTGAGAATGTACTCGATTCTAACTGCGCTGAAAAGCCTGGTCCTCTTTGGAAAAGCATCATGACCAGCATCATGATAAACATGAGTCAAACTTGGGAGTTGTATTTCAAAGATGGAATCAGTCAAGAGCCCAGAAGGGCTTGTCTTGTGTGTATTTTGTGTGTTTCCTTCTTTATGTGGAAAGCAGCAGACACCAGAAACCATTTCAATCAAGATTGAAGAGGATATTGGTGGAGGCATGCCCGCCGTAGGTTAGTAATACACATTGCATCCATGCAAGAAAACAACCTTTAAACTGAGAATGTACGCAATTCTGCCTTCTCAGCAGGAGCCTTCAACCCTTGACCATCCAAAGGGCAACAAGGAAAATGCATTATCAACAAATAGAAGTTAGAAAGAATGTCCAAATATAATTCTTCCAATACACAAGTGTGTACAAAGTACATACAGTGTTTCCCACAGACCAAGGACCAATGTGTGGTGCGCGGGGGGGGAGGGGGGGGGGGGGGGGGGGTGGCAGCGCGCACGGTGGCACAGGCGCAGCACGGCGACGCGGCCGTCGGTGAGTGTTCATGTAACTCCGCGTTTACATGCGGACACATCTGATTCGCATAGATGTGGAAGAACAGCTCAATCGGAATAGAAAAGTATCATATATATATACGCCTCAATCGGTTCGGAATACAATTCTATGCGGAATAGAATAGGTGGTGTAGTCCGCTATAAATACTTCCGATTAGTTTGGGGTTGAACTTGGAGCAGCTGCAGTAGTTCGCAATTGGTCCACTCCGTCTGTACTTTAATGCACACCGAACATTACCGCTGTCAAGAAAATTGAATTTATTGCCTGATTCACGTCTTTGATATTATCACTCCGTAGTAGTTAAAGTAGTCCGGTAACTTATCAACCCCAGCGTGTCCGGTTGCTAAGCGACGGGTAACATCGGTGGGTTCATGTGTTAGCGTATCGTGGCTCTCGCTACGTGTGTGTGTGTGTGAATGACAGGGAGAACGAGTGCTATGCAGAGATGAATGGACGGAACGATTTTTCGATTTCCAAAGCGCAAAAAAAAAAAAATATATATATATTTTTTTTAATACAATAAAAAAAAAAAATAATAATAAAAAAAAAAGACAATCAATTCGTGGCGCTAAATGTTGATTCTGTGGCGCCGCGCCACACAATGGTCTATGTATGGGAAACACTGACATACTGTATACCTTTTTGTGAAAATGATTAATTAAAAACATTACTTTCTCTCTTTCTCTGTTTTCCTCTCTGGAAGAAGACGTCAATGACATCAGAGACTGCAGCACGCAGCGCGGCGCCACCTCGGAGAGTCTGCGTGTGGACGCCCCTGGCTCCTCCCACATGTCAAGTCACAGCGGGGAGCTGCGCATCCTGAGCATTTACGGACAAGGGGAGGGCCCACTGGCGGTGGACGTCCATAACACCCTTTTTGCCGCGTCAGAACCGGAGGCCTTGAGCTCGCTGTCCGCTGACCACAGCGTGGCCAAGAGCCTGAACTGCAGCGTGAGGCTCGTCCGCCTTGAGGAGCTGACTGGGCATCAGGGCGGCCGCAAGGGCCGGCCCGGTGTCTTGTGTGGAAAGGTTATTCCCAACAAGGCCAATATGATGAGGACCCATAACGACGAGAAGCCCTACAAGTGTGACCAATGCACAAAGCGCTTCAGTGATAGCTACGCCCTGAAGATCCACATGAGAACTCACTCTGGGGAGAAGCCCTACAGGTGTGACCAATGCATGAAGTGCTTCAGTCTGAAAGGCCACCTGAATAGACACATGAGGACTCACTCTGGGGAGAAGCCCTACAGGTGTGACCAATGCAAGATGCGCTTCAGACAGAAAGGCCACCTGAAATTCCACATGATGATTCACTCCGGCGAGAAGCCCTACAAGTGTGATCAATGCATGATGCGCTTCAGTCAGAATTACATCCTGAAGAACCACATGAGGACTCACTCCGGGGAGAAGCCCTACAAGTGTGACCAATGCACGAAGTGCTTCAGTGAGAAAGGCACCCTGAATAAACACATGAGGAGTCACTCCGGGGAGAAGCCCTACAGGTGTGACCAATGCAGTAAGCGCTGCAGTCGGAGAGATGTCCTAAATATCCACATGAGGACTCACTCCGGCGAGAAGCCCTACAAGTGTGACCAATGCCCGATGTGCTTCAGTCACAAAAGCAACCTGAAGATCCACAAGAGGACTCACTCCGGTTAGAAGCCCTGCCTGTTAGTGCATTGCAACGCCAGCTACAGCGACCCAAGCAATTTCAGTGTGCACATGCTCAAGCACACGGGCAATGGGGTGCTTTCACACAGGGTAACGGGGCGCTTTGATTGAGACCTCTGTCCGGTATGTGTCGAAATTACTGCTTTTAGTTTTTCTTTTCATCAGGATTAAACACTTTCCTGCTTTTGATTTGCTTTTTTTTGCTTTGTTTTAATTTTAGTAATTTATGTCTGTGTGATAAAGAACTTATTTCTCTGACTCTTCTAACAGCAAAATATTAGGAAACGTTCACATCGTTGGTAAATACAAAGGAAACTTGTGAGGGGAGTATACCACGAACCTCGCTGAACATACCCAGGCTTTCTTGGGAAAACCTGGTTCGACAGAGACGCAACTCGCAGTCAGAGTTTAATGGTTCCACGACACTCACTTTAGATTCAATTAGTCTAACCAGGTTTTCCGCTTTAGGTTCAATGCGCGTTCACATAAAAGGTGTTTATCACGTCATTTGACTCCCCCTTATGCAAAGTGAATCGAGCGTGCGTGGTGTATTATTATGAATTCCTACGAGGAATTCAAGGTCCAAATCACAGCCAAGGGGAACACGGTTGCCCATAATATGGCTAGGGTAGCGTGCTGGCAAAAAATAGCCGTCTGTGTTAATTCGTAAGTGAAAAGATTCTGCATATTGTCCAAAAATATGTATCATGCCTTTTACCCCCATATATGTGGTGCCAGCACGCTCCTACTAACATGGGGCCAAGTCAAAAATAAATATTAAGATAATATTTAATGTGGTAAGTTGTAAGCATCCATTTGAATAATTTCCGGTGAATCTAGCCTATGATTTGCAATGGCCTAGGCTCCAACCTTTAGTCACATGTTGATTACCTGCAGCAAATAAAAATAAACCAAATTTAATACGACTGGGAGGAGGACCGCTCCACCGCCCTTCACCACTTCGGAGGAGCTGGCTCTCACCTATAACGAAGGTCGGCCGATGATGGTAGGAGTGGAAGGGGGGGGGTGTCCTCTGACCCCACTGCCTCGACTTCCAAGGCCTTTGTAATGAGTATGTATTCATGTATTGGCAATGGACATCAATAATTGTCTTGCTAATCAAATTGTTGTGAAATGATTGAGTGTAAATTAATTGTCATTTTTAGTTGAAGGTACAAACATTAGTTTGGAGGAGCTGCCGACAATCAATCTCCAATCAGAGGTATATAACTATCAAAGCAAAGTGTCTCCTATTCTTCTGAATGTTTAATTTCTGGACAGAATGTCCTATAATAGGTTTCCCTGATTCTTGCAGGAGACTGTCGCCCTGTGACTCCAGGGCGACTGGAGGTGATTTTTCTGAACAATTTTCACAGCTACAGTATGAATAAAAAATGCCTAGGCCTAATTGTCACTGACATAGCGGTTATGTGTATGCGGCTGATGGTGGATGCTGAAGGTGGATGCTGCTGATGGTGGATGCTGATGGCTGCTGCTGCAGGTCGCTGCTGCTTGAGGCGATGGCTGCTTGAGCTGGCTGGGGCCGGATAACACTGCTGCTGCAGGTCGCTGCTGCTTGAGGTGATGGCTGCTTGAGCTGGCTGGTGGTGGTGAAGGATGGTGGTGTCGCCTTCTGCTGCTAGTGGTGGCGGCTTGTGCTGGCGACTGCTGTTGGTGGTGGTGGCGGCGACTGCTGCGATAGTTGTCCTTCCTTTCGACCTGATGCACTTTACTATCCTTAACCTCAGCCTGATGTTTGTGGAGTATTTTCTTTGTTTATTAATAACTTATAATGTTCCTCCCTGTTCATTCACTTTGTTCTTGTTTTACAAGTTAGACATACACGCACACCTGTTTACACATTTGTTGTTCTTGTTGCACACATGACTAACATTGTTTTATTTATTGATACCCCCTGGCTCTACTTTGCTGTTCTTGTTCACTTACTGTATGTTTGCTTTGTTGTTCTTAGTCCTTGTTCCCACTTGTTTTTGGTTCCACAAACCTCAGCCTGATATATCTGGCATCTCAAACACTGGGTCCAGCTTTACCTGGCGCCTGCTCCTTTGCAGCGTGCAGATGTTAGGCAGTGGAATCTGCATTTGCTGCAGGGTTTTATAACCAGTGGTCCATTTTACTTGTATTGCTTTTTTAATTGTCTCCTTTCCTCACCGTATTCCTCTCTTGTCAACACTTATATACAATATTCATCCCTGTTCCTTCACTTTGTTGATTTTCAAGTTGGAGACACGCACACACACATACATACATACATACATACATACATACATACATACATACATACATACATACATACATTCTTGTTGTCAGACCCATTGTTTAATAAAAAAATATTTTCATTTGTTATTCTTTAATATATGTGATACTTTGTGTTTGGCTTAGTCTTAAGTAGCATGGTTGTGTGGTCAGCTCCTGCCTCATCAGAAGAAGTTCCCTGGAAACTAAATGCTAAATTGACTGTTGCTACTCTGCTTTCTCAATCGCTCTCTGACCACGGGTACGTGAATCGGAATTACAAGCAAAATCAAGAAAATGTAATAGTCCAGTTGCGCTAAAATGAACATCTTGAATCGTCTTTGATTTCAGAACAGATGTAGTAAGGTTGAGCCACTAAAGTCAGTAGCCTAGTGCTACCCATGCTTACACTAACGTGAAGCTTTACCTGCTTAAAAACGTATCTAGCTTGCAGTTGTCACCCTACCACTCCAAATGTAAAACTGACGTTTACAAATACGCAACAATGGTCAGATAAGTACTTGTGTTTTTTAATTTATATTTACCGTTCAATATTGCAATCGCTGCTGGCAGTCCCATTGAAGAACACGGCAGTGCGGCCTGTTTTTGAACTATAGGCTTACATGAATCACGTGACCACCCTGCCGGTGAGATCAGAGTGTCGCAACCATAGATATATATAGAACACTAGATATGATAGAGATGTTCTATATATATCTATGATCGCAACTCATCTCTCTCATGGCTCTGGCACAAGCCCCCAGGAACATTGCATACTTCCGCAATCCACCAGTGCTCAGCGGCCAAGCCTGGTATTGCAGCTGTTTACGTGGGCTGTGGACGGGTCCCTCAAATCATGGGACCCAGAAGTAGATATCTCCGTTCACTCCAATACAAGTGGGGAACAGGAATGTGTCTCCGCAAAAAATGTCTGGATATCAATCAAAGGCTCGTAATTACCTTCATGCCATGTCCTAAAAAGATTTAAGTTTTTTATTTTCAAAAAGCCACCTCAAGCGTTTTATTAGCCGGTATCTCGCTGGGGAAGAGGGGTGTGGCATCCGAGAGGGCCATTTGTCCGATTTTTGGACTGGTTCATCTGCTGCTCAATAACTCTCACGGTCCTCTGCTTGCGATCATTGTGATTCATCATGTATTGATCCATTTATTCAAAAGATCCAAAGACAAAGAACAGGTGCATTACGGTATCATTTTATATTGTTGTTAGACCGGAGTGGGGGAGTGGGCACGCATGCGTTCTATATTTCTGCATCCGGTACGTCACGGACTAGGCCACGTGTCTTGGCCCCATAACGGAAGCAAATCGCTCCTGTATGTTACCCTGCGCCACTGAGCAGTTTGTATAGGAATGAATGGGCGGCCAGTCCGTGGTCCATCCTTTATTATGTCCATGCTCTGGGAGCATCTTTAGACGGATGAGGAAGCCGGAGCCAATACGTCATAGGCCACGCCTACTGGATACAAACGCAGCGCGGGAGTCAGATGAGGTCAGGAACATATGGGCGTCCGCCAAACATTTCACTGACGACTGCTTCCTCAACTTGGGCCAATACAGAGCTGGACTTGCTCAACGTCTGAAAACCAAGTCTGGATCAGTACCAACTCTCCTCGGCTCAGCTACAACACTCGAAAAAGTAAGTTAACTAACGCCATATCATTGTGTTGCTTTACTGTATATGTTTACCTTGTTAGCATTATAATGCTGCTTTAGCATTAGCGCTACAGCTAACAGCCAAGTAACTGTCGCTAATGTTAAGGTAGATAGCATCAGTTATGTGTGTAAATAAATACCATGGACCTATTATAGAGAAAGGACAGTTGTCTAATACATTGCCGCCCATTCATTCCTATAAATACACACACTGTAAGTCGAGTGTGCATCTCCGCAAGCATGGGGCATCACACGAGAATGGGCACAATTCAACAAAGGGGCTACAGGCACTTATCTCTACTGCTTGGATACCAAGGGAATGCAATGTTTAACAATGTCTGCTCATACTACAACAAACGAATTCAACTGTATTTTACCGGCCACTGGACCGCAGTAGTTCTAACGTTTTACTGATGAGGAGATTGACCTGTTAAACTAATCCTAAATACATATGGTGCGTTCCATGTAACCCGTGTTTTCGCCCCCTTCTACCCTCTTGTACTTCCAGATATAACTGGTTATTAACGGGCAAAAGTGTACCTGAAACGCACTATTATTCTGATTCAAATCAAAGGGTTATTAGCCGATTTCGGCAGAGCTTGATGTCATGGTATTGGGTTGTTGAGATGAACTATAAAATATGTAAACAAATCAAGGATGTAATATAATTTCATAGAACTCATTTTAAGTATTAGGCTAATGTAATTCACTAAACATGCTTCTCGTATCTTCTTACAACTTGCACCTGGAATACACACAAGGTAAAAAATTTAGTACTGATTTTTCTTTGTTCTCTCTACGCAGGCCAGCTCATCAAGTGCTTACATTCAGCAGCTTCTCTCAAGGGATTTTGCCTGCCAGACAGAAAACCTGGAAACGCATATTTGTAGGCACAAAGCTGTCCTTAAAGTCTATGCAGCCCCATTTTAAAAGTGAAGGTGTGTACATTACTCATTGAGTATTTTTTTTCTTTGATTTGGTAGATTCTAGGCAGCATAAATTCTAGGCTGATGCTAGATTCTAACTGCGCTAAAAAGCCTGGTCCTCTTTGGAAAAGCATCATGACCTGCTAAAACACGAGTCAAACTTGGGAGTTGCATTTCAAAGATGGAATCAGTCAAGAACCCAGAAGGGTTTCAAGCCCGATAACTTCTCCCTCTGCAGAAGACTGCGATGCCTTTGGAGACTGTAGCACTCAGCGTGGCGCCACATCAGAGAGCCTGGGTGTTGTCGCCCCTGGCTCCTCCTCCCACATGTCCAGTCACAGCGAGGTACTGGTGGTTAGCAGAATAAAGAAATATTTTGGCATTTTTGCACTTGTAAATAGTTAATCGCTTTTTAGCCCACATTCAGATGTGAACTCATTCTTGCATGCAAGTGTCTTGAATCCAAAAAAAAAAATAGGCAGGCAAGACATTGAAATTGCAGGGCGTACCAAGCCGTGACCGAACCAGCTTGGCAGTGTGAAAACGCCTAATCCGTCAGTAGTGGGAATTAACAACTATTCTGTGAAAATGACAGAATATGTCTTGTGTGTGTTTCCTTCTTTATGTGGAAAGCAGCAGACCCCAGACACCATTTCAATCAAGGTTGAAGAGGATATTGGTGGAGGCTTGCCCGCTGGAGGTTAGTAATACACATTGCATCTATGCAAGAAAACAACCTTGATCAACTGAGAATGTACTTGATTCTACCTGCGCTAAAAAGCCTGGTCCTCTTTGGAAAAGCATCAGGACCAGAGCCCTGCTAAAACACGAGTCAAACTTGGGAGTTACATTTCAAAGATGGAATCAGGGTTTCAAGACAGATGCCACATGAGCTGGTTTATTATTCTCAAAGATCAATGAACTCAAAATGTATAAATGTTAGCTGATCAGCTTACAGGGAAGGACACGTTGTCACTTGCTATTGTGAAAATAGAATAATTGCACTTGTCTCTCATGTCATGTTGTGATCAGATCACTTTGCGCTGGTGTTCGTTGAGTGTCCTTAACCTGGCCAACCACTTGAGCTTTGAGTCTCGGGAGGAGGGTGCTGGAGGAGACGTCCCCCCCCAAAACTGTGAATCTTTGTCAGCAGCTCACATTTTAAACCCTCTGTGTCAATGTTGCATACATTTAAAAAGTTTCTTTCACGTGTAAAAATACACAATGCCTCCCTTTATGCAAATAATGTATCAAAACAATTACTTTTTTACCTTTTTTTTCTCCCTCTGCAGAAGACTGCGATGCCTTTAGAGACCGTAGCAATCAGCGCAACGCCACCTCAGAGATTCTGGGTGAGGACGCCCCTGGCTCCTCCCACATGCCCAGTCACAGCGAGGAGCTGAAGATTCGGAGGGTCTACGGTAAAGGGGAGGGCCCACTGGCGACGGACGGCCATGACACCCTCTTCACCCCGTCAGAAGCGGAGGCCCTGAACTCGCTGTCTGCGGACCACAGCGCGGCCAAGAGCCTGGAGCGCGGCGAGCAGCTGGTCTGCCGTGAGGAGCTGAGTGTCCAGGTTGGAAGTCGTCTTCTTATTCAGCATCCAAATGAGAGGCTTCCTCTGTTACAACTCTAAAACAAACCCATTGAAAGCTCACACCTCTATGATTTAATGAGTCGTACGTGTAGCCTGGCTATTTCCAGACTCGTTGGTCTAGGGAAGCTGCTGTCATTTTCTTCAGCACAAGAGGCTTGATCAACTTGTTCAACTGACTCTGTACGCAAATGGCTGCTCGCCGTCGCTTACCTGTCGTCATTGTGTTAATCCAGCCAATAGGGCGCCAAGGGGAGAGGCCAACTTGGTGATTGGCGCTGTCGCACCAAAATTGTACCGGGGGTGAAAATTGTACCACCTACGTAATTCGCGTTCGAAACATTACGTCATCGTTCGACACGATTGTCCGTTGCTTCGCGCTCATGTTGCCAAAGAAGAAATAACATAATACAGACAACTTTTTTTTACTTTATATTTGTATTGTATTGAATTTAGCTAGTAAACTGAGTGTTTTAAAGGCACCCAGTGCAACTTTATGTAAACATTCAATGAAAAATAAACATTCAATTTCTAGTCTTTTTTACACGTAGTAAGTTTGAATAACTCCATACCATTACATATCGACATTCAAGGAGCAAAGATGAGACGTCGTTGTGTGGTGAGAACTGATAGAAAATCGTAAACAACAACAATCGCCGGTGGGGAGAAGCCATTTTGCCATTGACTGGAAGCCTGCTTTATTTATTGTAGGTTACAAAAAATAAAGAAAATGGCGGCATTGTTGTTGTTATCGAATTTCTATCAGTTCTCACCACACAACGACGTCTCATCTTTGCTGCTTGAATGTCGGTATGTAATGGTATGGAGTTATTGAAACTTACTACGTGTAAAAAAGACTAGAAATTGAATGTTTATTTTTAAGCCTCGAAAGTTGTACTGGGTGCCTTTTAAAGTGTATCATAGTTTAGCTAGCTTGTGTTAATACACTCAGTTTACTAGCTAAATGCCATTAAACAATTAAATGCAATTATAAAGTTAGCAACGCTAATAAATGTCATTTGTAAAATAAGTGTTATCTGCTTAATGTTATTTCGTCTTGCGACGCTCAATGAATGAGCGCGAATGTTTGTGAATATTCATGAACCTTCCTACGTCATTGTTACAATACAATTTTGGTCTCAAAAAACAGTCTCAGCTTCTCCAAAAACGTATCGGAAGCAGAAAGATAAGAATTGCTCTTCTACTGACCCTTATGAAGGGCGAATTCAGATCGCCGTCAGAACAGGTTGGGGGAACCCAGTCTATCGTAAGGGGGGATTAACAACTATTCTGTGCAAATGAAAGGAAATGAAAATGTGTTTCCTTCTTTATGTGGAAAGCCGGAGACCCCAGACACCACTTCAATCAAGGTTGAAGAGGATATTGGTGGAGGCATGCCCTCTGTAGGTTAGTAATACACATTGCATCCATGCAAGCCAACTGACCTACCAACAGAGAATGTACTTGATTCTAACTGCGCTGGTCCTCTTTTGAAAAGCATCATGACCGTCACCCTGCTAAAACACAAGGACTACTATACAGTTTATAGTAGAATGATTTACATCTTCTTCATGGCAGATGTCAGGAATGCTGAATCCGCTCTGATTCCCAGTATAACTACAGTATTGGTAAAGCAGGTGATCGGAAACCACAGATGACCTGGGTTGTGTCTTTAGGACCTCCCCACATCCTTAAAAGGCGGAGACGTAGCGGTGCCTTCTCAGCTGACGCCTTTGACCCTTGACCCCCCCCAAGGGGAACAAGGAAAATGCATAATAAACAAAAAGACGTTAGAAAGAAAGAATGTCAAAATATACTTCTTCCAATACACCAGTGTGTAAAAGTACATGATGTATCCCTTTGTGCAAATAATTAATTAATACCATTACTTTCTCTCTTTGTTTCCTCTCTGAAGAAGACGTAAATGACATCAGAGACTGCAGCACGCAGCGCGACGCCACCTCGGAGAGTCTGCGTGTGGACGCCCCTGGCTCCTCCCACATGGCCAGTCACAGAGGGGAGCTGCGCATCCTGAGCGTTTACGGAAAAGGGGAGGGCCCACTGGCGGTGGATGGTTGGTGGAAGGTTTCTCCCAACAATGCCAATATGATCGTACACATGAGGACCAGACCAGACGAGAAGCCGTACGGGTGTGACCAATGCACGAAGAGCTTCAGTCAGAAAGGCAACCTGAAGAGCCACATGATGACTCACTCCGGGGAGAAGCCCTACAGGTGTGACCAATGCGCAAAGCACTACAGTCATAGCTACACCCTCAAGATGCACATGAGGACCCACATCGGCGAGAAACCCCACAGGTGTGACCAATGCAGGAAGAGCTTCAGTCGGACAAGCAGCCTGAAGACCCACATGAGGACTCACTCCGGCGAGAAGTCCTACAGGTGTGACCAATGCCCGAAGTGCTTCAGTCTGAAAGACCACCTGAAGACCCACATGAGAACTCACTCCGGCGAGAAGCCCTACAGCTGTGACCAATGCACGAAGAGCTTCAGTCAAAGTCAACACCTGAGGAGCCACATGAGGACTCACACCGGAGAGAAGCCCTACCGGTGTGACCAATGCACGAAGCGCTTCAGTCATGGCTGCAACCTGAAGAACCACCTGAGGACTCACACCGGCGAGAAGCCCTACAAGTGTGACCAATGCACGAAGCGCTTCAGTCGGACAAGCAGCCTGAAGACCCACATGAGGACTCACACCGGGGAGAAGCCCTACAGCTGTGACCAATGCACAAAGAGCTTCAGTGAGCTAAACGTACTGAAGAACCACATGAGGACTCACACCGGGGAGAAGCCCTACAGGTGTGACCAATGCACGAAGCGCTTCGGCCATAGCTCGTCCCTGAAGATCCACATGAGGACTCACACCGACGAGAAGCCCTACGGGTGCCACCAATGCACGAAGCTCTTCAGTCAGAAAGGCAAGCTGAAGACCCACATGAGAACTCACTCCGGCGAGAAGCCCTACAGCTGTGACCAATGCACGAAGAGCTTCAGTCAAAGTCAACACCTGAGGAGCCACATGAGGACTCACACCGGAGAGAAGCCCTACCGGTGTGACCAATGCACGAAGCGCTTCAGTCATGGCTGCAACCTGAAGAACCACCTGAGGACTCACACCGGCGAGAAGCCCTACAAGTGTGACCAATGCACGAAGCGCTTCAGTCAAAGTGACTACCTGAAGAGCCACATGAAGACTCACACCGGCGAGAAGCCCTACAGCTGTGACCAATGCATGAAGCGCTTCATGCGGAAAGACGCTCTGAAGAACCACATTAGTACGCACTCCGGCGAGAAGCCCTACAGGTGTGACCAATGCACGAAGAGCTTCAGTCAGAGCAACGATCTGAAGCTCCACATGAGAACGCACTCCAGGGAGAAGCCCTACAGGTGTGACCAATGCACGAAGAGCTTCAGTCAAAGTGAACACCTGAGGATCCACATGAGGACTCACACAGGGGAGAAGCCCTACAGGTGTGACCTATGCACGAAGAGCTTCAGTCAGAGCAACAATCTGAAGATCCACATGAGAACGCATTCTGGGGAGAAGCCCTACAGGTGTGACCAATGCACGAAGCGCTTCAGTTCGAAAGGCATGCTGAAGATCCACATGAGGACTCACACCGGCGAGAAGTTTAATTAAACTACAAGGTGTGAAAGGTGTGGGAGGGGGGGCTCTACTTAAATTTAGTAAGAGTGTCTGCCTCTCTGACCCGAGAGAGCTGGTTCCACAGTAAAGGAGCCCAGTAACTGAAGGCTCTGCTTCCCAGTCTGTTTTTAGAGATACTGGGAGTCAGAGACCCTGCATTCTATGAGCCAATAAAAACAAGTCATAATAATGACTCATTATTGTGCATTTAAAAATGTATATTATTACATTGCAGCATTATTTGGGGATGACAATACAAGACTTCCATGAATGTGCATTTGAAGGAGTTTGTTTTGTATTCCAGCTGGCAAATTTCTATAGGCTACTATAGATCCATTTCAAAACACGTTCCAAGTAGGCTATAGGACAAAGCATAATACATCCTGGAATGAGTGAAGCTTCCCTGCTGACATGTTAAAATGACTGCCACAACTGCCAAGAGCAAAACCATTTGTACATAGTGTAGGCTACAGTAGCTTATTTTATTTTATTAAAGGATCCCCATTAGCTTATGCCATAGCAGTTTGCTAAACTTCCTGGGGTTATTTTCTAGTTCATATCTTGTATCACAATAGGCAATCGTGGTTGAAGAGGATCCACTTAAAAAGGTCCCTGGTTAGATGTCTAGATCTCAGTGATGCTTGAGTCAGTTCATGCCGGTACTCCTAGAGTGCAGCATAATTCTAATGGGACAGAGTCAGAAGATTCCGAGCAGTGGTCCCCCTTCACTCCTTGTTTGTCGTGTCGGCTGGTGATCAGATTTGTGGGATGGGTGACAGGCCTTCATTGTGCATATTGTATATAGTCCTCTGTAAACCTATTCAGTGTACATACTGTATTCAATGAAGTAGGTTACTGTACACTCTTTGTCACTGTAGAGTAGTCAATATGATTTGCCTGTACAGCACCTTAAAAAACTCACTGTAGCCTATATTCATAGGCACACCCAGCCTCGCTTTCAATATAACACACACTCGCATTCTGTAATCACTGTCAGTAAATAATAATATGAAAAGACCCAGAGGAACGCAACGCAAATTAAATGTTAATATGTATTGAGGCTTTAATAAAATCCCGGACGATTTTGAAATTTCACCCGGACGCATTTGATTCCTACCCTTCCACTGTTAATGAGCTGCGCAAGTTGTGTGAGCGTGTGCATGGGTTGAATTGCGTGCGTCTCACGGAGAGCCCTGCGCAATTTTCAGCTGTCAGAAATGTGTTGTAATCACTTGTATTCCTCATAGCTCTCAGGCTGTGAGGAAATCAGCAGCCCGCGATCGCAGCTCCTCTGATGTGAACGCGTACAGAGCTCAAAGTTCAGAGCCGGACAATGATGTCGTAGTAAAGCCCTCAGGTCTACTCTGCATGTATTAACTGTGGCTAAACATCAACTGCACTGAAGTCATAACTTCATAAGTTCTCATTTTCAAATGATTATGAATACTATTATTGTTATTTGAAGCCGTGTCAGTCTTGACTGTGGGTGGTGTGGTCCTCTGTGTCTGCTAGTGTCTATGATAGCCTACAGTAATATTTTTTGTCGACATATCAAACGGAAGAACTTCGTTTCGTTTCGCTCAGTAAGAACCAAAAAACGAATAAACTAACTGAAATTTTGATTTTCGTTTTTTGGACAAAACGAAAAAACGGCTTGTTTTCTTGTTTCTGCTTAGGTTAATTATTCCCAGAAAACAGTCATAAAACGTACCTTGCTCACAGTCGTTTGCAGTAAAGCACCACATCTCATAGGAGTTGTATAAATTGGCTGTTTACAAAGTAAATCTGCCTTCTTTCATTCTTTCAGCAGTGAATAAGCCAAGATGGCAATTTAACGTTGTATAGACTTTTCTATATACGTTTGCTGTTATCAGTGTTTTACAATGTTTCACGTGTGTTAGTTTGATATTAAAATCTTTATTGAACGTATCGAATTTCAGACTCAAACGACGTCTGCTGCAGCTTTGTTCTCGTCGTCAGAAGATGATCCACCAGTCATCACCAATGATGTCAACACCAGTCAAGCATCCTTCCTCTGGCCAAGCAGTTTGTAAGTATGTACAGCATATTGTCTCTAATTGAATTATAAAACTACTGTAATTGTTGAATTTAACATTGAAAATAAACCTCTTGTTTTACAGTCACCAGGCCTCGATACCAGTGCCAGTAGCCATGAAGTTGGTGAAACCGACGAAAGCTATCAGCCTGAGTCAACTCTCACCGGCGTCGTCAGAAGATGAAGGTGTAAAGGACTGCCGTGAAAAGATTATTGGCAATGAATTCAACCTCATGTCACTATTCAAATTCAAACATACTGGTGAGAATAGATGGCCCTTTTCTCTCGCATATTAACAGCCAAGTTAACGGCAATACACTATGGGGGAGGTGGACATGTCTGCAAGGCGCAACAATCTACACAACAAAGAATTCAGTCGATTGGCCTGGCCTTAGTATCAGACTTAATGGCTCCAGTAGGAATGCAAATGTAAACTATCTTTATGGGGTCATAACCTCCTCAGTCACCCTGCCACAACATGCTTTACCACCCAACACTCCCCTGTACCTAAACCACCAAAGGAGGCCGCCACAACTTTGTTCCAAAGCCGCTTCTGAGACCTCTTCCAATAGCACCCAACTCCATCCCTCTCTCCTCTGCTCTTCTGGGACACCTCCAGCAGTGCCTTTTTTACTGTATGTATGTATGTATGTATGTATGTAAGTATGTATGTAAGTATGTATGTATGTATGTATGTATGTATGTATGTATGTATGTATGTATGTATGTATGTATGTATGTATAGATGTATATGTGTATAGATGTGTGTGTATATATGTAGGCCTATATATATATATATATTATAATTGAATTAGTTTTACCCTGTTTATTTTAATTTGTTGTCTACCCATGACACAATTCTTTCATTTGTGAATAAAAATTATAATGTAACTCCTGCTTTCTCTACATCAAAGTTCAACATTATAAATTAAGAAGGAGGTAATTGATATGCAGCTAACTTATAGTGCAATTTAGTCTTATAATACTTAATAAAATTGATGTATGACCGTTATTCGTTTTCATCTAAGGCAACAGTAGCTTAGTAGCTCCACTCGTGAAATGTTGGTCGTCCAATAATATTATTTCTCGAATATACACTTGGAGCAACACTACTACTACAGCAGCGTGAATTTGAACCATTTATTTCAAGAAATATAAACAAAAATATATGTAAACAATGAAACTTATAGTTCCTCCGGAGGGTCGTCAGCTTCTTGGTCCCCGCACTACTGGCCGTCTGGAGCTGGATATTTTAGTCGGATGGTCTGCACGACGCAAGTAGGTAGAACCATGTAGAACGACACGACAGCCTCGGCCCAATCTCTCGCCTTGCAGCACCCATTCCAGAAAGTCCCGGTAGGCTGTTAGGCCATATTGTCTAGACAAAACATTGAGCACACAGATAGCGAAATATGTTCTTTACCATTCAAAAATATGAGTTGGTTTCTAACGATACAAAGATTAATGAAAATGGGTGAAATTTAAACATGTTCAATTAAAAAAAGAAGGATAATAGAACGGGGAGAGGTTACCTCCCCTTTCTCTGCTCTGCCCGCCCAGAGAATTGGTCCCGACGGCCCATGAGAAAATGAGCTGCGACCGCGTGACCTCAGCACACACATAGTTCTTTTCTGGAGTAACATCATAGCTCGCAAGCATGGCAGTTGCTCAGTGTTGGGATGTACAAATGATCACAAAAGTCTATGTTTAGTTCCTTCATCCGAGCCTGTTTTCTCTGGAAACGCGCCAAACATTTCGCCGACTTCCTCAACTTGGTCCAATACAAAGCTGGACTTGCTGATTGTCTGCGAAAGGAGTCCGGATCAGTACCAACACTCCTCGGCTCAGCTACAAACCTCGGACAAGTAAGTCAACTACCGCTATAACATTGTGTTGCTTTACTGTATATGGTTACCTTGTTACCCTAGCATTAGCTATACAGCTGCCAGCCCAGTTACTTTCTCTAATGTAAAGGTAGATGGCATCAGGTATGTGTGTGAATACACACACTGTAATGCGAGTGTTGGACACTTCTTTGTTATTTGGATAAACGTTCTGACTGAGCGTGTACCTCTGCAAACCAGGGGGATCACACATGAATGGGCAAAGTTCAGCAAAGGGGGTACAGACACTGATCTCTGCTGCTTGGATACCAAGGGAATGTCCCGAATCTTTAACAATGTCTGCTCACCATACTACAAACGGATACAACTGTCTTTTTCCATCTACGTGACCGCAGTAGTTCTAGCGTTATCACAACCCTCTTAGTCTACCATAACCTTATTTTCACTTTGAGCACTCCCCTCCCTCTACCCCTCAAAGAGCTTCTAGCTCTTTTCAGGCTGCACTTGAAAATAAGAATTTTGTTTTTAATTTGTTCTCCTGGGTAAATAAAGGTTAATAATGACCTCCGTTACAGCTCGTAAATTACGGTCTACCATGTGTCCCCGGAACGCAGCATAATGTTATACATCGATCTGGTCTGAGTCCACAGGTAGTGAGTTGCGGGTTGGACTGCCATTCCAGGCTCCAATCATATTTTCCCCATCACACCTGATTCAAATCAATGGGTTATTAGCAGATTTCTGCAGAGCTTGATGTAATTCTATTGAGATGATGAGATTAACTTTTCAGATAAACGAAATATGCAAACAAATAAATTGTATAAATTCATTTTATCATTTCATAGATCTAATTTTAAGTATTAGGCTAATATAATTCACTAAACATGTTTAACTTATGTCTTCTTACAACTTGCACCTGGAATACATACAAAGTAATACATTGAGTACTAATTTGACCTTGTTGTCTCTTCACAGGCCAGCACATCAAGTATTTACATTCAGCTGCTTCTCTCAATGGATGTTGCCTGCCATACAGACTACCTGGAAACACATACCAGGATAGTCGCCACACGACTATCCTTAAAGACTTTGCTGCCCCATTTTACAAGCGACGGTATGTACTTTCCACTTTGAGTACATTTACTTGATGTAGTAGATTCTGCATAGATTCTAGGCTTTTGCAAGACTCTAACTGCGCTAACAAGCACTTTGGAAAAGCATCATGACCTGACCAGCGCCATGCTAAACTTGAGTCAAACTTGGGAGTTGTGTTTCAAAGATGGAATCAGTCAAGAGCCCAGAAGGTTTTCAGGACAGATGCCACATGAGCTGTTTATTATTCTCAAACATCAATGAATTCAAAATGTATAAATGTTAGCTGATCAGCTTACCGTTGTCGCTTGTTATTCTCAAAATAGAATAATTGCACTTGTCTCGCATGTCGTGTTGTGCTGCTCAGATCATTTTGCGCTGGTGTTCGTTCAGTGTCCACCAACTGGCCCCCGCTTGAGCTTTGAGTCTAGGGGGGAGGGTGCTGGAGGAGATCCCTCTCCAAAACTCAGAATCTTTGTCTGGAGTACACATTTTAAACCCTCTGTGTCTGCAAAGAATTTAGAGACCGTAGCCCGCAGCGCAGCGGCACCTCAGAGAGTCTGGGTGTGGACGCCCCTGGCTCCTCCCACATGTCCAGTCACAACAGGGAGCTGCGGATCCTGAGCGTCTACGGAAAAGGGGAGGGCCCACTGGCGGTGGACGGCCATGACACCCTCTTCACCGCGTCCGAAGTGGAGGCCCTGAACTCGCTGTCTGCGGACAACAGCGTGGTCAAGAGCCTGGAGCGCGGCGCGCGGCTGGTCTGCCACGAGGAGCTGCGTGTGCAGGTTGGAAATCATCTTCTTATTCAGCATCCAAAAGAGAGGCTTCCTCTGTTACAACTCCAGCACACACCCTTAGAAAGCTCACACATCTATGATTTAATGAGTCGTATGTGTAGCCTGGCTATTTCCAGACTCGTTGGTCTAGGGAAGTTGCTGTCATTTTCTTCAGCACAAGAGGCTTGATCAACGGGCCTAGTTCAACTGACTCTGTACGCAAATGGCTGCTTGCCGTCGCTTCCCTGTCGTCATTGTGTTAAACCAGCCAATAGGATGCCAGGGGGAGAAGCCAACTTGGTGATTGGCGTTGTCGCACCAAAATTGTACCGGGGGTGAAAATTGTACCACCTACGTAATTTGGTTCGAAACATTAAGTCATCGTTTCGACACGATTGTCCGTTGCTTGGCAGGTTTAAAAAAACATTCGCGCTCATGTTGCCAAAGAAGAAAAAACATAATGCAGACAACACTTTTTTTTACTTTATATTTATTTTGTATTGAATATAGCTAGTAAACTGAGTGTTTTATAGTGTATCATAGTCTAGCTAGCTTGTGTTAATACACTCAGTTTAATAGCTAAATGCCATTAAACAATTAAATACAATGCAATTATAAAGTTGGCAACGCTATAAATGTCATTTGTAAAATAAGTGTTATCTGCTTAATGTGTTTTCGTCTTGCGACGCTCAATGAATGAGCGCGTATGTTTGTGAATATTCTTGAACCTTCCTACGTCATCGTTCGTCCGTTGCCAGGCAGGTTTGGAAATTTCGAACACAGATTACGTAGGCGGTACAAGTTTCGCCCCCGGTACAATTTTGGTCTCAAATAACAGTCTCAGCTTCTCCAAAAACGAATCGGAATCAGAAAGATAAGAATTGCTCTTCTCCAGACCCTTATGAAGGGCGAATTCAAATCGCCGTCAGAACAGGTTGGGGGAACCCAGTCTATCGTAATTGGGGATTAACAACTATTCTGTGCAAATGAAAGGAAATGAAAATGTGTTTCCTTCTTTATGTGGAAAGCCGGAGACCCTAGACACCTTTTCAATCAAGGTTGAAGAGGATATTGGTGGAGGCATGCCCGCTGTAGGTTAGTAATACACATTGCATCCATGCAAGCAAACTGACCTACCAACTGAGAATGTACTCGATTCTAACTGCGCTGGTCCTCTTTTGAAAAGCATCATGACCGGCACCCTGCTAAAACACAAGGACTACTATACAGTTTATAGTAGAATGATTTACATCTTCTTCATGGCAGATGTCAGGAATGCTGAATCCGCTCTGATTCCCAGTATAACTACAGTATTGGTAAAGCAGGTGATCGGAAACCACAGATGACCAGGGTTGTGTCTTTAGGACCTCCCAACATCCTTAAAAGGCGGAGACGTAGTGGTGCCTTCTCAGCTGATGCCTTTGACCCTTGACCCCAAGGGGAACAAGGAAAATGCATAATAAACAAAAAGACGTTAGAAAAAATATACTTCTTCCAATACACCAGTGTGTAAAAGTACATGCTGTATTCCTTATGTGCAAATAATTAATTAATACCATCACTTTCTCTCTTTGTTTCCTTTCTGAAGAAGACGTCAATGACATTAGAGACTGCAGCACGCAGCGCGGCGCCACCTCGGAGAGTCTGCATGTGGACACCCCTGGCTCCTCCCACATGTCAAGTCACAACGGGGAGCTGCGCATCCTGAGCGTTTACGGACAAGGGGAAGGCCCACTGGCGGTGGATGGTTGGTGGAAGGTTTCTCCCAACAATGCCAATATGATCGTACACATGAGGACCCGACCAGACGAGAAGCCGTACGGGTGTAACCAATGCACGAAGTGCTTCAGTCAGAAAGGCAACCTGAAAATCCACATGAGTACGCACTCCGGGGAGAAGCCCTACAGGTGTTACCAATGCGCAAAGCACTACAGTCATAGCTACACCCTCACGATGCACATGAGGACCCACACCGGCGAGAAACCCTACAGCTGTGACCATTGCAAAAAGCGCTTCGCTCGGCATAGAGACCTGAACGTCCACATGAGGACTCACTCCGGCGAGAAACCCTACAAGTGTGACCAATGCACGAAGCGCTTCAGTCAGACAAGCCACCTGAAGAGCCACATGATGACTCACTCCGGCGAGATGCCCTACAAGTGTGACCAATGCACGAAGCGCTTCAGTCGGACAAGCCACCTGAAGATCCACCTGAGGACTCACTCCGGGGAGAAGCCCTACAAGTGTGACCAATGCACAAAGTGCTTCAGTCGGACAAGCCACCTGAAGATCCACATGAGGACTCACGACGGGGAGAAGCCCTACAAGTGTGACCAATGCACTAAGTGCTTCAGTCGGATAAGCAACCTGAAGATCCACATGAGGACTCACTCCGGGGAGAAGCCCTACAAGTGTGACCAATGCACGAAGTGCTTCAGTGAGAAAGGCACCCTGAATAAACACATGAGGAGTCACTCCGGGGAGAAGCCCTACAAGTGTGACCAATGCACAAAGTGCTTCAGTCGGAAAGGCCACCTGAAGATCCACATGATGACTCACTCCGGGGAGAAGCCCCACCAGTGTGACCAATGCACGAAGTGCTTCAGTGAGAAAGGCAAGCTGAATAAACACATGAGGAGTCACTCCGGGGAGAAGCCCTACAAGTGTGACCAATGCACAATGCGCTTCAGTCATCGCCGCACCCTGAAGTTCCACATGTCGACTCACACCGGCGAGAAGCCCTACAGGTGTGACCAATGCACGAAGTGCTTCAGTGAGAAAGGCACCCTGAATAAACACATGAGGAGTCACTCCGGGGAGAAGCCCTACAAGTGTGACCAATGCACGAAGCGCTTCAGTCAGTATTACATCCTGAAGAACCACATGAGGACTCACTCTGGGGAGAAGCCCTACGTGTGTGACCAATGCACAAAGTGCTTCAGTCAGAAAGGCCACCTGAAGAGCCACCTGAGAACTCACTCTGGGGAGAAGCCCTACGTGTGTCTGCAGTGCAACGCCAGCTACAGCGACCCAAGCAGTTTGCGTTTGCACATGCTCAAGCACACTTTGGCACGGGGTAAAGGGACGCTTTGATTGAGACCTCTGTCTGGTATTGGTTTAAATTACTGCTTTTAGTTTTTCTTTTCATCACGATTAAACACTTTCAACTTTTGATTTGCTTTCTGTTTTTATTAATTGATGTCTGTGTTGAATAACTTATTTCTAGGACACTTCTGACAGCAAAATACTTGATTTAATGTAGAGCTTGATCAGGGGAAGATACAGGCAGCAAAGTTACCAAGCATACAGTCAATGAGACGATGGGTGTACTTGATTCTTATAGGAAACGATCACATCGTGGGTAAATACAAAGGTCAGGGGGAGGGGCCTTCGTGGAGTTTAGGATTGGCCAGAGGAGAGACCAAGTTAAATTGCAATTCACAATATGGGTGAAGTGGACATGGCTGCAAGACAGTTAAAGGAATCTGCACAACAAAGAAGTCTGGATTGGCCTCGGTATCAAACTTGGTGCCCACAGTTGCAAATGCAAACTATCTTAACACCTTTCAATTAGAGGGGGCGGAAGGTATCTCTAGGTCCATGGAGAATGGATAGAAATTCATTGATATTGATTCATTATTCAAACAGGGTTCATATAATTTGTATATTAAAGTTATGCTTGACATTGCCACAACATTGTCATTACCGTTATCTTTGTTATTACAAAAAGCCTGCAAAGTTCACTTGTGAAGTAGACTGCGATTGAACCGCACATTATACATGATTGTGTTCATTCCACTGACCTTTTGACCTTTCCATTCCGTGTGCTTAATGCTAACTACCTTGGATGGATTGTCTCATAATAGGCGATAATGGTTGAAGATGATCCATTTTAAAAGGTCCCTGGTTAAATGTCTAGATCTCATTGATGCTCAGTTTAGGCCGGTCCTCCCTCTAGAAGGCAGCATTATTCTAACGGGACAAAGTCAGAAGATTCCTAGCATTGGTCCCCCTTCACTCCCTGTTTGCAGCGGCGGCTGGTGATCCAATTCGTAGGTGGGGTGCAGTAATGGACGGGGGTCCTCCCCAAGAAAATATAGAGTAGGTTTCTGGGATGCCAACGAGCTAAAGATGTATTCTGATTCATAGCCTACATCCTGACTTGCAGGGCCTGGACAAGCTTACACTGCTTTCACTTTCATTCCACTAGCCGTTGCTATTTGACTCATGGTTGTTACTCCGATATTGAGGCATATCATGATCAATGTCCTATAGTGTTTTACCCGAGTCTCAAGGTCTATTTCAAATGCACTTTGGGACCGTTGTATTATTTATTTTTTTAAATACTACATACCGAATGACTTAATTCATATGTAATTTACTTGTTCCTTTTAAGTATAACATTGCATGAGGAATCCAATTCCTCAACTGAAATGGGTAGAAAGTGCTTTTACGACTCTCTGCTAACTATCTATCACTTCTCTCTGCATGTAGTCATGTTGCGCAATGCACGAATGCTGCTGAGGGAGGTAGCCTATTAGATTCATTGGCTGAATTGTCCAATCAGCTCCAAATTACTACAATGAGTTGAAACACAAGACAGAGTGTAGTGTCAAGTGTTTCTTTAATACTCTTGGTAGGATAACAAACCTACGATGATTGATCGTTCCTTATGTCGTATGTTCATGTACAGGGGTTGGGTTTGTGTCGGGTGGGTCTCTTCTTTTTCTGTTTACTAATTATTTTGGTGTGTGTGTGTGTAGGCCTATATATATATATATATATATATATTATAATTTAATTAGTTTTACCCTGTTTATTTAAATTTTGTCTACCCATGGCACAATTCTTTCATTTGTGAACAAAAATTATGATGTAACTCCTGATTTGTCTACATCAGAGTTCAACATTATAAACTAAGAAGGAGGTAACTGATATGCAGCTAAGTTATAGTGCAATTTAGACTTATAATACTTAATTAAATTGATGTATGACCGTTATTCGTTTTCATCTTAAGGCAACAGTAGCTTAGTAGCTCCACTCGTGAAATGTTGGTCGTCAAATAATATTATTTCTCGAATATACACTTGGAGCAACAATACCACTACAACAGCGTGAATTTGAACCATTTATTTCAAGAAATATAAGCAAATGTATGTAAACAATGAAACTTATAGTACCTCCTGAGGGTCGTCAGCTTCTTTGTGCCCGCACTACTGGCCGTCTGGAGCTGGATATTTTAGTCGGATGGTCTGCACGACGCAAGTAGGTAAAACGACACGACAGCCTCGGCCCAATCTCTCGCCTTGCAGCACCCATTCCAGAAAGTCCCGGTAGGCTGTTAGGCGATATTGTCTAGACAAAACATTGAGCACACAGATAGCGAAATATGTTCTTTAACATTCAAAAATATGAGTTGGTTTCTAACGATACAAAGATTAATGTGTTACGTATTTTAAGAATCTAAGCTACCCACACATAGACCCAATGAAGCAGGACCAAACATATAAGCCGTATATACCATACATAACATAGCCACAAGGGGAGCAAGACCTTACTGAAGGCTGCAATAAATACTTTAGCCACAGAAGGCAGCACCACAGACCAGGCGAGAAAGCCGAGGGTTACGTCACATCGGCTCCCCCCACTACTTCCGGACCGCGCTGTTCAGACCATAAAAGCCTACAGATCGAGCATTGTCCTCAGAATTCTCCCGGTAGCTATTGGACAGGGTTATAGGTCTATTGATCAGCTAGGAGAACGCTCGCACGTGCTAAGATACATCTTCAATCTCTCTTTGCTTCAGAGTATCAGTTTACCATACCGGAAATACTTTATCAGGGCTCCAGAGTGCGCCTAATTTGGGCGCACATGCGCCTAGAATTCGGGGTAGTGCGACCAAATATTTTATTTAGGTGCACCGGTGCGACTGAACATTTATCTGGTATAATTATTATTATTTATTTTTTTACAGAGCAGTCTATTCATAATATTGTAATAACCACGGAAGAGGCAGTGAATGAAGTATTGATTAGACAGCGATTTATTAGACACCTAATAAACCGTTGGAACACGCAAGCCCGGTAACAATAGCAACGCCGGTAAACAAACCCGCGAAGCCCAATCCAGGGGCCTGTACTACGAAGCTCGATTAGAGGGTTAGCGAGGTATGTTGAGCTGAAAGCCTGGGTTAGCTGTACCATGAAAGTCAATCTCTTTAAGCGTCGCTGTATGACCATGGTGACTTACGCTCGCAACCAAACCTGGTCGGGAGCAGCTTTTCAGCGAGTCTACCCGGAGATCGGCTACTTATATCGGCGTGCGCAGCTTCCTAGCCCCTCCTCCGATAATGGCGTCACCATTTGTGGGTGTTCCCATGGACCTCGGCGCACTTCTCGTACAGGCGTCTCTCCGGAGACAGAGGGTTTTTCGGGACAGAACCGATCCCTTGGCATTGTCTGACGATATTCTTCATGAGAGATACAGATTCGGCATTTATTTAAGGCATTTATTTAATGGTCAAGATATTATTAATCAATGGCGTAAATATCGACGGTGCAACCGGTGCAGCTGCCCGGGTTGCCCCCCCCCCCCCCCCCCCGTCAACAACTTAGCGCAAGGCAGGCACGGTCCACCCCCCCCCCCTCAACAACTCAAAACTTGGATGCACCATAAATACGTGCTGGTGCACCCAAATTAAACATTTAGGCGCACCAGTGCACCCAAGGAAAATGTTAGTCTGGAGCCCTGTTTATACAAATAAAGTCTCTTTAAAGCTATTCCTTTGGATTCGATCACTTTCCTTGAAGAACTACGTAATAATTGGTGACCCCGGCGTTCTTGGGAAGTTCCGGACCAAGACTAGCGACCGCGAGGTCGTCGGGAAGTAGTGCAAGCTACTTACAGGCCCCACAAGAAAGGTAAACAGAACCTGTTGTCAATGACTGAACTCTGTATAGTTAGAATAGTAACATTAGGTGAATAGCTTGTACTGCCTCCGTCAGGCTGCGGGGACGTGTGGTCTCGGTCTGGTTTGAAATTCATACAGCCGGTTAGATAAACGGCCTAGGATACGCTAACAGATTGAAATTAAATAACTAACTCACGAAGCAAAGGGCTAGGAGTGTATTTTATATGGGTTCGTAGATAGACAGTATCCGATCCCGTCTAGATCTAATGTTTGTACCGCGTGGGAGAAATAATACCTGTGGTTTTTGTGTTGTGTGAAGAATGTACGGATGTTAAGCCAGTACAAAAGATATTTTTTATAACCGACCAGAAACGTTTGAGCCATTACGGTGGGGTGAAAAAGGTCAAATATTAACGTTAATCTAGCTTACTTGCATAAAACCGGTGGCGTGGCTTTGTTTGCTGTGGAGTTTGAATGGGTTTGATTCCTCCAGGCCCGGTCCATTGAAAATCGAAACTGCAAGTTCGTATAGTATATAACGCAGCCGTAGAGGCAAACTTACGCAGTTTTAATTTAATCTGTTTTGAGTGCCTCGCTAACCCCCCGTGGGGACAAACTTGCAGGAATCTCATACTTCTTATAGAGATCCAATACAGTGCGTTTGGCCAGTGCTATCTGGGTCAAACCTAACTAGTTTGTTTCTACAAGCGTTATTGGATGTACCACGTGGTGTACGATTTAAAGGGACGGCGCGTCTTGGAAACGTGCGTTTCCTTTGTTCATACCTCCCAGTCTTTATAGTCCGAGCACTTTTTTGAAACAAACGCCATTGCTCGAGAGCAACAGGGGGCTCAACTAAAGTGTTACATCCTCTCTCCCTCTCTCTCTATATCCCCCTCTCTCTCTCCCTCCCCCTCTCCCTCCCTCCCCCTCTCCCTCTCCCTCTCCCTCTCTCCCTCTCCCTCTCTCTCTCTCCCTCTCTCTCTCCCTCCCCCTCTCTCTCTCTCTCTCTCTCCCTCCCCCTCTCCCTCTCTCTCTCTCTCACTCACTCACTCCCTCACTTTTGAACTCACTCACTCACTCTCTCTCTCTCTCCTGCAAGTCAGTAGGGTCTGAATGGTCAGTCTTTTGTTAAGACTGCATGACCTCTGACCTGGGCAATAGCAGATCTCTCTCGCTCTCTCTCCCCCTCTCCCTAGCTCCCGCTTCCTCTTCCTCTTCCTCACTCACTCACTCACTCACTCACTCACTCACTCACTCACTTACTCACTCACTCACTCACTCACTCACTCACTCACTCACTCACTCACTCACTCACTCACTCACTCACTCACTCACTCACTCACTCACTCACTCACTCACTCACTTTGATACTCACTCACTCACTCACTCACTTTGATACTCACTCACTCACTCACTTTGATACTCACTCACTCACTCACTCACTTTGATACTCACTCACTCACTCTCTCTCTCTCTTCTGCAAGTAGGTAGGGTCTGCAATGGTAAGTTTTTTTTTAAGACTGCATGATCTCTGACCTGGGACAAAAGCAGATCTCTCTCCCTCCCTCTCCCTCTCCCTCTCTCTATCTCTCTCTCTCTCTAGAGATATGTTCTCTCTATCTCTCTCCAAGCACACACTTATTGAAGGCAACAAGTGTCATTTTTGACCTGGGTGTTTTGATAAGGCAATGGTAGCCTGCACAAAGGGACCCCCGGAAATATGTTCTCTCTCCATAAATATATTCCCTTAAAGATCCATCTGTTTCAAATGATAACAATGTTTTGGCAGCTACTTATTCAGCCAATGGTGCAAGTATAATTGTCACATTTCACTAGTCAATAGCTGGAAGTATTAGATTGTATATTTCACTCCGATATTTGAGGTATTTAGTTTGATTTTGATTTAAATATCAATATCTAGTTCATAACTACAGTTTCCGCACGCTCATTAAGTGCCCTCATCCTCATCCTCTACGAATCAATAAATCCATAGCAATAAGTTGAAAACCATCGGTAAAGCAATAGTTTCTGACGCATAATATTTTGGCTATAATTCTGTAACTAATAGAATTCAACATCTATGGGAGAACAATATTTATGTATACATGTGATAAATCTGTAAATCCACTTTGTTTGTACAGACATATTACTTTTGGGCAACCAGGAAGGTTGTTCCACAGTTTCAATATGGAATATTGAAAAGTCATTAACGTTGTACAATCTTGAAACTCCCAATTCCTCGCTCTTTCTCTCTGTCTACCTGCCTGTCTAAAGGTAGGCCCTCCCTCACCCCTTAAATTCCTTCCCCATCCTTTAGTCCCTGTCTCCCACCCCCCCTCATAAAGACCCCCCCCCCCCTTCCCCAGAGAATAGAATGAACCCCCACCCTTCCCACATCACCTCTCTCTATCTCTCTCTCTCTCTGTCGCTATTTTTAACAACGATAACTTCTATTTGTACTTCCCCTTATCATCCAAGGATCTCATAGGGCTATCTGTGTACATATAAATGTACACACAGCGCAGAAACAGAGTGTATTAAGAACACAAATTGCGGTTAAGTGGTAGCCTTATGCCATAAGGTACCACAGTTTTCAGCCGGACAGATAGAACTCTGAGAAGTTTCTGTAGTCAGCTGATACGCATGTAGTTTGCACCGCTGCCATATTTGTAGTTCTTGGTAGTGACTCCAACCCCCCCCTGTCCCCTCCCTTCGATCCCCCTTCGTAGATCTCCTCGTCTCTTCCTCCCGCCTAAACCCTCCTCGTAAATCCAAACCCAGCCTCTCCCACGACACATCTCTCTCTCTCTGTTGCTATTTTTAACAACGATAACTTCTATTTATAGTTCCCCTTATCACCCAAGGATCTCAGAGGGCTATCTGTGTACATATAAATGTACACACAGCGCAGAAACAGAGTGTATTGAGAACACAAATTGCGGTTAAGTGGTAGCCTTATGTTATAAGGTACCACAGTTTTCAGCCGGACAGATAGAACTCAAAGAAGTTTCTGTAGTCGGCTGATACGCATGTAGGTTGCACCGCAGCCATATTTGTAGTTCTTGGTAGTGCCCCCTACTCGTTAACACAAGATATTTCCCAATTACATCTCAACATCTCCAAATGTACCACAAGAATATAACTATTATAAGTCCCAACTAGACGACCACCAGCTTTCCAAGTAGCCGATCTACTGTTTTCCCCTCATCCAGCTCAAGAATCCCCTTGATTGTCTGCCCCACCAGACGAGACCAAATTTGCCTTGCAACAATAGGATCACACAGCCCTGCAACATAAAGAGGAACACACCTAGGCTGTACCTTCAAACGCTCTCTACCTAACATGGTAGAGATTCTAATTCAGAATGAATGAGCTTTACCTGCTTGCAGAACAAACCGCCATTCCAAGTCGTTCATCCCCTCTGCAATTCGACTACTGAATGCTCCGTAGTTGTGTATGTGTATTTGTTGTTTGTATGTTACTGTGTCTGTATGCAAGCTGCTCAAACAAATTGCCCCTAGTGGGATAAATAAAGTTGTATTGTATTGTATTGTATTGTATTGTATTAGTGGTTTTGGTTGTTTGATTATTTTATTATCAAACAAAATTCCTAGTCAGCTTGATTGACAGGTGATATGATCAGAGGGGTAGTGTTTATACCGCCTTCATGTAAACATGGAGACAGGATTGGATAGAGAGGCTCAGTAAAGGAGCTGCCGGTAGCAGAGTAGATATGAACCCTGGCTTCCACATCATAGAAGGAGACCAGACCCTCATCATAATCAACAAACACCCCCACCTTCTGGAGCTCAGCTCTCAGAGGGAGACGAACATTTGGGTTATCATTAAATACCAACTTATTCTTGTTGAATAAAATAGTCCAGTAACCTCTCTCAGGGGTTGATATGATGAGACCTTTTCTGTTGATGGACTCTCTGGCCACCCCTAAATGCCATGCAGTCTTGTCTTTAACCTGGACCTCAAAGTAAAATCCCCCTGAGGAGAAGCTCTGCCTCGTGAGAACAAATATTTTCACTGTAAATCTCTTAGGGTTGTCTGGGAGATCCTTCACTACACCTCCAACATGTACTTGTTTCCCATCTTCAGACAGGATGAGCTGGCGATGAGCTGTATCAGGATCCAGAGTCACATCTACTTCATACTGCTGGACCCTCTTCAGTTCAGCACCACGCAGCTTCCTCATCTCCATGTTCAGTGTCTCATCCAGCTGATGCAGGGATCTCCACACTTACACTTCTTTATGCCTGGTTTCAGGTCAGGCACCTTCTTCATCTCCATGTTAAGTGTCTCCTCCAGCTGATCCAGGCATCTCCTCAAGGTCCCTACGTATGACGGAGGACGAACCTCCACCGTCGTCCAGTCTCTGGTGGGTGGAGGATCCTTCAGGGATCTGAAGGCCTGGAGGAAGTTGAGATGGTCTTTAGTGTGTGAGAGCTGCTTCACCTCTAAGCTCCTATTGGTCAGATCTTCTATTTCCTGCTCCAGCTCTTTGATGAGGTCTTCAGCTTGTTTCTCTGTGGATTTTAGTTTCTCTTTAACCGTTTGGTTGAAATCATCCCGTAACTTTTCAATGCGGCGCATCAAAGCAGTGAGGACCTGCACACCATCGGCTATCTCTCTGTGTGCATCTTTCTTGCCCATTTCTACTGTGTCTTTGATCTCCTTAATCTTTATATTTCTCTCCTGGATCATCTGCTGAACATCAGACTCTATCTTCCCCAGCTGGGCCATCTTCACTTCATATTCCTCCTTTAGAGGTACAACAGGATGGGACCCGTGGTCTGTCTCTGTGCAGAACTGACACACAGACACCTGTTCACTCTGGCAGAAGAGCTCCAGAAGCCGGTCGTGTTTCTTACACATCCTGTCTTCCAGACGGTCCATAGGCTCGACCAGCTGATGTCTCTTCAGGACTGCGACTCTATGATGTGGCTCCAGGTGGTTTTGGCAGTAAGACATAAAACACGCGAGGCAGGATTTCACGGCCTTCAGCTGGGTCTCAGTACAGACGTCACAGGGAACTTCTCCTGGTTCAACACAAGGCTGCACTTTTATTCGAACAGACGTTTTAATCTGAGCAGCCATCTCTGATAAAAGGTTATTGACACGTAGATCAGGTCTTGCTTGGAAAAGCTCATTGCAAACAGGACATTTGTACTGGATTTGTTTATCCCAGAACATAATAATACAGTTTCTGCAGAAGTTGTGTCCACATGGTATGGTAACTGGGCTACTGAACTCATCCAGACAGATGGAACATGAAAAGTTCTCTTCAGACCAGGAAGGTTTAACAGAGGCCATTCCTAGAAACAGAAGACAATGTTTAAGTATAGCAATTCCATTATATTTCTAATTCCATATCGGAAATTTTCTCTGAAAGTTGTGCTGTTTTACTTACCTGGTTGTGGTTTCTGTCTGTCAGTCTATTGGTACCAAAATGAGTTTTATTTTCTCCTGAAAGAGAAACTGTTTCCACGTCGGGTGACTTTGGTTTCTATGATCCTTAAGTTTTGTTTCCGAACAAGACGTCCTGTCCTCTCCTCCCCTAACACCTGACTCCACCCCTAACACCTGGCTCCGTCCCCACGGACACAGAGTGTACTGATGTATCAACGTTTGTGCACAATAATTTACTGTGCAGGCTTCTTCAAATGCATTGAAGTGTGTTCAAATATGCTACATTTTTTAAAGAAAAAACACAGACCAAGAGCCGGTGCAAAACCAGAGACATTGTGCTGATTTAATGGTGATTAGCTACTTTAACTTTGATTAATAGTTATACAAAAACGGTTGTCTTGATTTAGCTTTCCCAGAGGCTGGAATTTTTCTCCAGTGTTTATAAAAACAACCCTCTCCCTATATGCCCAGGTTATATGTGCAGACAAAGTATAGTTTGTGATTTAATATTGATTTAACACTAGTAGTTACATAAGGCTCACCTCCCAGACTTCAACCTCATAAAACAGCTGCATCGTGTGACTTAGGGTAGGGCAGACGAACCAGACCAACAAGTTCACTATTCAGAGACAACACAGTCAATGCCAGCGAAGAGACCGCAAAACAAACCTAAAATGTGCAGTGGCACTTAGCAATGTCACATCATCACTGTCCCTGGCGTCTCCCTTAGGGATAGGGTGAGAAGCTCAGCCATCCGTGAGGAACTCGGATTAGAGCCGCTGCTCCTTTACTTAGAAAGGAGTCAGCTGAGGTGGTTCGGGCATCTGGTAAGGATGCCCACTGGGCGCCTTCCTTGGGAGGTGTTTCAGGCACGTCCAGTGGGGAGGAGACCTCGGGGAAGACCCAGGACTAGGTGGAGAGATTATATCTCAACACTGGCCTGGGAACGCCTCGGGATCCCCCCGTCAGATCTGGTCAATGTGGCCCGGGAAAGGGAAGTCTTGGGACCCCTGCTTGAGCTGCTCCCCCCGCGACCCGACCCCGGATAAGCGGACGAAAATTAGATGATGAGATGAGGGGAGACATCATCACTGGTGGTGCATTATGGGTAGCTCTTACGTGACAGGGACAAACAGTGTGAAAATCTGAAATGATGTACAACTGGTATCGTAGTTTAGTTCTAGTTGTTATTTTGGGTTATCAAGGTGTGATTGAGCCAATTGATGTTACATTAATCCATTGCACTCTTACATCATTTCAGTCCATGGATTTCCTTCTATTCTTTCAAGCCAACTGGATGGGTACTGTCTGCTTTCCCTCCAGGCTCCGTAGCCAAGCAGGTGACCAATCAACGAACACTCACCTTATGGTGACGGCTCAGCTCAGCAGAACTAGACAATCAAAGACCTTACCTGTGTTGTCTGGACAGCCTGATGAAACTCATGACTACAATAACTGGAGCAACTCTGCAGCCATTAGTTTGGTTCAAAATTATGCAAAATGTTCCAGAGTCTAAAGAAACCCGTCTAAAACCCTTCCACCAACGACTTAATCAAGCAGAAACATTTTTATTCCTTTTCAAACCAATTAATGGGGAGAAAAAGGAGATAATAAGAATGACATTTTGGACAGTAGGGTTACTACAGCGGTCAAGTTGTAAATGACAACCAAACACGCTGTTGGCGCTGGACCTAACCCTAACCCTAACCCACTAACATAATGCAAAACATGCATTCTTGATTGCACATCAGGTTTTCACCGTCTCTGGGGTGGAGTCAGAACTTTTGATTGACGTAACCTGATAACCCAGAGCAGCCAGTAACTATTAACGCGTGCAATAGCTTGTGTTTAATTGAGGGTGACGTGAGTGCATCTTTACATTTGTTTTTTAAATGTTATGCACTTAAAGGGATTCTTCACCTATTTGCATTAAAGGTCCAATGGCATGAAAATCTCACTTCATGTTGTTTTCTAACCTTAATATGAGTTCCCCTAGCCTGCCTATGGTCCCCAAATGGCTAAAACAAAGGTCGATCAACAAAGTCACAACTTTTCTCTGTTTTGGGACCTCAGTGGTGGAACGAGCTCCCTGTCGATGTCAGGATCGCAGAATCGCTCACCTGCTGTCCGCAAAAGACTAAAAACTCACCTGTTCAGAGTTTACCTCGACTCTGCATAGCTACCCAGCCCCTTCCGGCCACCATTGTATGTTGTACGTCCTGGCACTTAATGTACTCACTTATTGTATGCACTTAATCTACATTGCACTTATTCATAGTACTGAATTGTGTAGCATTTGCAGTAGCTGCTATCATTGCTCTACACGGGGAATGGGTAAGCCAAGCTCAGGCGTGCTGATTTGGAATGTGGCCCCATGTGTCATCATAAGGGGCCAAGCTACATCCCCTTTCTCTGCCTTGTCCGCCCAGAGAATTTGGCCCGGCAATGAGACACTGAGCTAAGACCGTGCGAGCGCCTCATGTGTGTGTGTGTGTGTGATTACACACACTGTAATGCAAGTGTTGTACACTTCTTTGTTATTTGGATAACCGTTCTGCTATTGGTGTTATGGCACATAACACGTTGGTTCTCTGACGTCTCTGGTATTTACACAATGAGACTGTAGTGGGGGTTATCTCAGCCATGGTTGAGAAGGAATTGGGGGAAAGGAACTCTGGCTTTGACTTCCTGGGGGGGGGGCCGTGGTGCCTCGGCAGCAGGCAGTGGGAAGCGGGGCTCCGGCGGGAGACAATCACAGGCAACAATCCCTTTGTCCTCCATGTCGCGGTTCTGTCTACTTCAGATTGATGTGGAAGTGGAAGAACCAGAGACGTCGACGAACCCGACGCAGTCGTTTGAGATGCATAATATCGTCTGGAGGCGGACACAGCTTTTGGCCATGATAATGTTTATTATATGATATAGATATCTATGCATAGTATATTATTTGGATATAGAGCTCCAGGACTCCCGCCGGAGCACCCGGAGTGTTCTAGAATATTTACAAAACAGGGCCAAAAGCTGTGTGCGCCTCGTCATTGCGATAGAGACAATGAGCTGCCTGCGACCGTGTGTGTGTGTGTGTGTGTGTGTGTGTGTGTGTGTGTGTGTGTGTGTGTGTGTGTGTGTGTGTGTGTGTGTGTGTGTGTGTGTGTGTGTGTGTGTGTGTGAATAAACACGCAAGTGTTGTACACTTCTTTGTTATTTGGATAAAAAGCTGGAAAAGATGGAAAAAAGCACAATATCCACTGTGGACGGTTTCAGTTGACTCCTCCGCTACTGAATAACATATCCAGCACCGGAGAAGTCTCGCTCGCACTCGAAAACCCGCAACCGGCCCGAAAAATACCTGGTCTAAGTGCACTAGCAGATAGCGCAGTTGGTGTTGCTATTTTGACGTACCATGGCATGTCGGAACTGCAACATAAGCTTACACACGAGTAGGCTATACACAGCACAAACATGCAAATGATTTGCCTAATTTAGATTTTAAGATGATGATGATGTTGTTTCTGGAAACATTTTTTTTCATGAATCAACACTGTAGTAGGCTATGCCATGCAGTAAAATAATAATAAGAACAATAATAAACTTGTGCAAAGTAAAACAAAATCTTGTTTTAGGGTAAATGATAGGCTAACGTTGGTTCAATTATTTGCGAAAGAACAACTGATACAGTGGTAATAAGTTGTACTTTTAAATCAATGCTTGACAGTCATCGTGTATAAGCCCATATGAGACTTCACTATTCAGAGACAACACAGTCAATGCCAGCGAAGAGACCGCAATACAATTAGAGTTAGCAATGTCACATCATCACTGGTGGTGCATTATGGGTAGCTTTTACGTGCCAGGGACAAAGAATGTGAAAATCTGAAGTGATGGACAATTGGTATCATAGTTTAGTTGTTATTTTGGGTTATCAAGATGTGATTGAGCCAAATGATGTTCCATTAATCCATTGCAGTCTTACATAATTTCACTCCATGGATTTCCTTCTATTCTTTCAAGCCAACTGGATGGGTACTGTCTGCTTTCCCTCCAGGCTCCGTAGCCAAGCAGGTGACCCAGTACACTCACCTTATGGGGTCATTTCAGCTGAATCAAGCTACAGAGTTATTACTGAACTAGACAATTAAAGACCCTTCTACCTGTGTTGTCTGGACAGCCATATGGAATTCATAACAACAATAACTGGACCTGCTCTTTGTAACTCTTTCACTGCAGCCATTAATTTGGCTCACACAAAACGCACAAACACAAACAGGTATCACCATAACAACAACTCAGCATAAAGCTAAAGTCAGACAGTCTCTCTCTCTCTCTCTCTCTCTCTCTCTCTCTCTCTCTCTCTCTCTCTCTCTCCCTCTCTCTCCTCTCTCTCTCTCTCTCTCTCTCTCAAATATGAGTGAAACCTCATGTGTCATGCTTAACTGAAGAGTATATAGTGTCAAGGGGTGAGAGAGAGAGATAGACACACACACAAACACACACACACACACACACACACACGGACGGACGGACGGACGGACGGACGGACGGACGGACGGACGGACGGACGGACGGACGGACGGACGGACGGACGGACGGACGGACGGACGGACGGACGGACGGACGGACGGACGAGAACCGACGGACGGACGGACGGACGGACGGACGGACGGACGGACGGAGTAATGCACCGGCAGGGGGTGCATTACTACACTGAAACTACACTGGGACCATCCAAGCAAACTCTTACTTTCTGGATTCTTGAAAGTAGACAAGAGGGCATCCTGGGTATCTTACATTATGTCAAATTAAATTACTTAGTTCAACTGAATTCCCCCCAAATTATTGCATTAACATGCCGCTAGTGTCCTTCAATGTATTTAAAGGGTCTGCTTGGATGGTACAGGTGTAGTTTCAAAAAGGCACCCCCTGCCTGCGACATCCATTGGTTACTGCTGCAATCATGTCCCGCCCACGGCTGCTCTGCCTCATACGGATACAAATCACTTTTGCTACACATGTACCACCTAGACGTTTTGCAAAAAAACCCACAGCTCAGACTTGCAGGAGCAGATTCGAGCAGATGTTGATGTGATGATGTGCTTTTCTTGCACAGCAATCTAAAGAACCATGCCAAACACCAGATAGTGTAAATCACCGGCGTTACATCGAATGTGTCTAATTTTCCTTCGGCTGCAGGCCGGTCATCAGTATCAATTAATAGCGGGTCTGGTCGGGTGCAGAATGTAATTTAAGGACACGGCCGGGTGCGGGTTTGCATAATAAGACCTGTGTATTGATTCTCGGCCATTGTGGAGAAGGAATTGGGGGGAGAAATTTTGGCTTTGACTCTGTGAAGTCCAGATTGAACCGCAACTTCAGATTGATTTGGAAGGACTAGAGACGTCGGAGAACCTGATGCAGTACTTTATTCTTAATATCATCCAGAGGCGCACACAGCTTTAGGCCGTGATACTATATACATATTCAATTTTATCATCCAGATGTAGAGCTCCAGGTCTCCCGCCGGAGCTCCCGGAGTATTCTAGAATATCTTATAGAACACGGCCAAAGCTGCTTGCACCGGATGATATAATGAATAAACGACTGCGTCTCTGGTACTACATCATTGCTTCTTTTGCGCTCGTTTGATCTACCGGTCACACCGGTCACAAGGTAACGTCAAAATCCATCCGATAGCGCAAATTCACACCGGTGAACTCTCTATACCATTTATCCATGCACCCCTAAGTCCCACCCACTGGCACTGATCTTTCTGTCTGTCTGTCTGTAATAGGTCTTTATCGTCAGTGGTCGTCCCACCCCCTTGGCGAGGAACTCGTGCTTGTAGGTTTTTAGAGCTTGCTGCTTTAATATCGTAGTTTTGCGTCATTTAAGCTGAAATATATGACTCGGTTTCTTAAGATACAAAGCTTAATGCAAATAGTTGTGTCCCTTTAAAGTTCCAATGGTCGACCAGCGTCACCAAACTTTAAAATAACATGACACATAAGATTTCCAGAACAAGACTCGTAGTGGGGGTTATCTCAGCCATTGTTGAGACGGAATTGGGGGAATGGAACTTTGGCTTTGACTCCCTGAAGTACATGAACCATAACATGGAGGAGAAAGGGATTGTTGCCCGCGATTGTCTCCCGCCTGAGCCCCGCTGCCCACTGCCGAGGCACCACCACCACGAGGCACCATCTATCTCTATCCATAGAATGTCTCCCGCCGGAGCCCACTCGTAGTGGCTGTAATTCTGCACCAAGGCTGAATTTCTTGAACATCTTCAAGTACTGTATTAGGGGCCCACTAACACCTATATAAAAGCATCCATGAAGTAGCATGCCATGGTCCTTTAATCATGCGCTGAAATGACACTCACAATATTAAATAAACAGTCTAATTAGATGTACTGCAACATATGGTTTAAAATATAATTTGTAAATAGGTTATAGGCTACAGTTTGTGTTAGGAATCAGTCAACGGAGTGAATGTCCAACATGTGAAGGACTAGTGGTCCCCCTGAAGGTAGAAGTAGACATTACACATCAGCCCAGTGATAACAATATCAAATATTGCTGGTCTAAAATATGTTAAAATAGAAACAACTGAAGTAATACATTTTAGAACTGTTTTGGATATATTTATTAAATGATGATGGGGACTAAATCCGCCATTTCAAGAAGTAGAATCGTTTCCAGTGTCAGTGGCGGACTCAGACTGTTTGAAGGGCAGGGCCGAAAAATAAAAAGGGCACATTCTGGACAACATGGGGCCCCACCAGCGGACACAGTGGCTTTTCTAACTTGATGGTGTTTTGTTCCCCCAACGGAGCCTTAAAGGCAGCGCTGCCTGGAAGGTCCTATCCCCTAACCTTAGCAAGTGCTGCCTTGAAGGTCCCATTCGGGGCACTTGCAGGGTTTTTTCTAAACAAGGGAACAGGGGCGCTGCGCCCCGATACTCCCGGCGTGCGCCATCCTACCGAAATGCCGACTGAACCTGTCAGACTTGGATCTGTACTTACATGCTGCTGTACAACATACACCATTTCTCAAAACGATCTTTTCTCCGCGAAAATATCCCAACACCACCACCTGACAATGTGTCTGATCCTCAAATAACTTATAATTACTCCAAAAATATTCCGATCCGAATTGGAGTTTCCCAGACCGAGTCGACATGCTAACGTTAAAGTTATTAGCAGCTAGCTAGCTAGCTACTATGTATTTGAATGGGTTTTTGGTCTAGGCGCTAAGATGCTAAGCAAGTATACAAGACCATTCCAGTTCTCTCTGCACAAAGCGGTTTCAATGAACGACAGAAATAAACAAATGCTGAGTGTTGATCAAGAGTTTTGCGAGAACAGTCGAACAGTCGAACAGGGTTCCCTGTTACCAGGGAACCCGTAGCAGGGAACTAAATGGCAGCTGCATGGCCGAATTAGCCCAATAAAAGTGTAGTAACCCAGAGAACCAGCTACAACATAGTTTTCATCCAAACGAGCCGTCTTTAGCGAACGGTGAATTGCATTGGCTTCTACGAGCAGTCGGCTTTCGGACGCGAGCTTAGGGACCGTCTGCAAAGTGCAAAACTGAATTGCATTGGCTTCTACGAGCAGTCGGCTTTCAGCCGCGAGCTTAGGGACCGTCTGCAAAGTGCAAAACTGAAAACGACAACAATAGTAACATTTCTATAGCGTCGCCATTATTGACTCTAGAGCCCCAAAACTTGTTCCATAGAGGCATGGCACAGGAGGTCTACCATGACTAACGCTACCCTGAACCACCTCCTCAGGATCAGTATTGAGGGGCCTGCAATTGATCAATTTGATTTTGACAAGGCAGTGAGCCATTTGGGCAGTCTCAGGAACAGACGGCTGCTGTTGTGATTTGTCCTACTTAATAAAAGTTTAGCCAATATTTTTGAAATTTGTCGTGTTTATTTACAGGGTAAAGTTGTACAAGTCTACCAAAAGTTGATAGTATTTTAGTTTTTCAGGATGACCACAAGAGCTAGAATTTCTCTCTAAGATAGCCTCAGAATGTACCATTTAATCATTATTTTTTCAAAGGCTTCGCACCGTGGAAGGGGGAGACCCCCCTTCCACACCATCCCCCGCCTCGGTCGCGGTGCTCCCTCGGCTTTGCGCAGGAGTCTGCTCCCTGCTACTTTTTTTTCCAGAAAAAACCCTGACGTGTTACATCTCCATGTAGCACTTAACAGAATAGTTGGGATCATAATTTAAACGGGGGATCTGAGGGTCCTCCCGCAGAATTTTTTTTGCTTCAAAGACACTGTTTCCCCTTATTCTAGCGACTTTATAAACACCAAAATGAGTTGTTCACATCATTGTGCACTTTCACATTTTAGCCAAAGAAAGGAGGATGCCTTATTGCTTTCATCTTTACTAACATTTAAGTAAAAATTAGACTGGATACAATTCAATGTGGCGCTACCATACAGTCTTTGACCGCTGACAGCCAGCTACGGAAACATTGAAGGAAGTTTTCTTTCATGTTGAGGTGATAGCTGACCATTATCGTCTCTCTTGCATGAAATGACCTACACTTGAATGATCTTGAACGCTCAAAAAATGTATATACATTTTAAACGGATTATGCAAACTGAAAATATTAGGTTTTTCTAACTTGGCATCTAATTGCGCTTTTCCACTATGGGTACTGACATACTCTTAATCCGCTTTTTGCTTCGTTATCCAGTGGAGATTTAAGTACCACTCGATGTAGCTGTTTGTCATGGCGACGCCACATGAAAGCAACGCCTCGCATTCCCCGTTCATCAGCTACCAAAGAGAGGAATGTCTGCACCTCAATAGCTAACCACAACATGTTTTTTTCGGTTTGCCATATTCTTGCCCCAGAGGGCAGATCATCATCATCAGGGGCAACCTAGGGCACTCATTAATTTTTGTTCACGTGTAAAGGGCAGCTAATAAGGCACTTTCTCCCATTTTCACCACCATAGAGGGCACTTTAGCACACTTTTTCAACCATGGGGGCACCAGACGGGCAGAAGGGCACCAGATGGGCAGAAGAGCACTAGAAGGGTACTATAAGGACCAGACGAGCAGAAGGGCACTATCAGGGCACTATCAGGGCACTAGAAGGGCACTGGAAGGGCACTGGAAGGGCACTAGAAGGACCAGACGGGCAGAAGGGCACTATCAGGGTACTAGAAGGGCACTAGAAGGGCACTAGAAGGGCACTAGAAGGACCAGACGGGCAGAAGGGGACTATCAGGGCACTAGAAGGACCAGACGGGCAGAAGGGGACTATCAGGGCACTAGAAGGGCACCAGACGGGCAGAAGGGCACTATCAGGGTACTAAAGGGGGCACTAAAAGGGCACCAGACGGGCAGAAGGGGACTATAAGGGCACTCATTAAGGCACGTCATTGAATTTTCTTGTTCTAGAGGGCACATCATCATAATTTATTGTATGAAGCAGCACCCTAGAGGGCACCTAATCATGTTTTGCACGTGAAAAGGGCAACCAATAAGGCATTTCGTCTCATTTTCGACACTCTTGAAGGGCACTTTAGCGCGCTTTTTCAACCATTGAGCCACGAGGGGGGGCGGTCGCCCCTGCCCCCCCCCCCTGAGTCCGCCACTGCCCAGTGTAATGAACGTGAGGAATACAGCTTATTTGTTCAACTACACTATTTAATATTAATACAGGGAGCAAGGATTAGGAGACACAAAGAACGTCCCGCCCCTCTGTGGTGATACCTGCTCCCGCCACTGGGTGTCACTCATAACACTGATTATGGGACTGCTGCTGGTATGTGCCAGGGCACAGGTCGTAGACTATGGCAGCGAAAAATCTAACGGGTATTTCCAAACATGCAATGTGTATGCAAGACAATAATTAACACAACCCTGGATGAGTTAGCAAAGAGAGCAGAGAAAGGAGAGACGATGTGGAAGAGAGGAAGGAGAGAGGAGAAACTAAGATGAGAGGATGGAGAGGAGAGATGACAAGACAAAGTCACGGTACTCACAAATATGGGGGGAATCTTTACATGTAGTCACTAGGAGCTTTGTGTAAGGTGGAACACATGTTGGGTTGTTGTATGGTGGACATTAAAAGTCATTTACTCATCAGATCATTTCAATTTTTATTAACATCAGAAAAGTATTTTTAGATTTGATTATGTTGTCATTCATGATTCCGAAGTATGAACTACTAGTAATGTTAGATGATGATATACCCTTAATCCTCAAAAAATTCTTTACATAACTGTGCCCATTAATAATTGTATAGCAGTAAATCTTTAAAAAACTGGAGAAAACAGAAAATGAAGGCTATAATGTTATCTAATTGACAATGGGTTATAATTTGAATAATCAGGGTTCACTTCCTACTCAATTTCTCCTTGTTAAATGACAGCAGTACAAAATTAATGCAGATCTCTCAGATCTCACATAGTAGAGATTCTAATTCAGGAAACACCATTAGTTGTTTTGGTTGTTTGATTATTTTATTATCAAACAAAAGTCCTAGTCTGTTAGATTGACAGGTCAGATGATCAGGGGGGCAGAGTTGTTACCATTATAATCCTAAAGACCTGGGCAGAAGATTGGATACAGACAGTCAGTAAAGGTGCAGCCAGTAACAGAGTAGATATGAACCCTTGCTTCCACATCATAGAAGGAGACCAGACCCTCATCATAATCAACAAACACCCCCACCTTCTGGAGCTCAGCTCTCAGAGGGTGACAGACATTAGGGTCATCCTGGAATATAAACCCATCCTTATATGAGTGAAGAGTCCATAAAGCATTCTCAGGGGTCAATTTTTTCTGACCTTTTCTGTTGATGGACTCTCTGGCCACTCCTAACCACCATGAAGTTTTGTCTTTAACCTGGACCTCAAAGTAAAATCTCCCTGAGGAAAAGCTCTGCCTTGTGAGAACATACATATACTTTGTAAATCTCTTAGGGTTGTCTGGGAGTAGGCCTATCTTCCCTACACCTCCATCATGTACTTGTTTCCAATCCTCAGACAGGATGAGATTGGGATGAGCTGTATCAGGATCCAGAGTCACATCTACTTCATACTGCTGGACCCTCTTCAGTTCAGCATCATCACGCAGCTTCTTCATCTCCATGTTCAGTGTCTCCTCCAGCTGATCCACAGATCTCCTCAAGGTCCCTACGTATGACGGAGGACGGACCTCCACCGTCGTCCAGTCCCTGATGTGTGGAGGATTCTTCAGGGATCTGAAGGCCTGGAGGAAGTGGAGGTGGTCTTTAGTGTGTGAGAGTGGCTTCACCTCTATGCTTCTATTGGTCAGATCTTCTATTTCCTGCTCCAGCTCTTTGATGAGGTCTTCAGCTTGTTTCTCTTTGGATTTCAGTTTTTCTTTAACCGTTTGGTTGAAGTCATCCTGCCACTTTTCAATTTGGCGCTTCAGAGCAGTGAGGATCTGCAAACCATCTGCAATGTCTCTGTTTGCATCTTTCTTGCTCAATTCTACTTTGTCTTTGATCTCCGTTATCTTTTGTTGTCTCTCCTGGATCATCAACGGAACTTCAGCCTCTATCTTCCCCAGCTGGGCCATCTTCACTTCATATTCTTCCTTTAGAGGTACAACAGGATGGAACCTGTGGTCTGTCTCTGTGCAGAACTGACACACACACACCTATTCAGTCTTGCAGAAGAGCTCCAGAAGTCGGTCGTGTTTCTTACACAAAAAAATTCTTCTTCAAAAATCTATAATCTGGGAAAACAATGCATAGTAAGAAAATGCATGTTTTATTGTATAAAATAGACACACAGAAATAATTTCGATTACAGTGTTTTAAAAACATAAAGAAGGATAATTGTCTCACGGACAATAGTCCTGTAGTGCTATTGACTAGTAGCCTATGACTGATCAGACGTCGATCCCCGTACAACGTCAATGTCTTGTCACCTTAAAATACATATCTGTGTTAATACAGCGGACAATAGTCCTGTAGTGCTATTGACTAGTATGACTGATCTGACTTTGCTGCCGCACACACGTTTCGAGGCGATATAATAGCCTGGCTTTAACAGGCTGTGCGCGCTCCCGCGGCTGAAATCACTTTCTGGCAGCTGATCACTTTTCGGCACAACACCTGGTTTCCGGGGCTTCCCCGAATACTTTTTATCCAACCCCGAGCTGCTCATTGGCGCTACGCTGCTATAGGAACTCTCCCCGATTTGCACGCGCATAGAGCACACACGTGCAGCAGAGCTGAGAGCAGCAGACAGCGAAACAGTCTGGATGACCCCCTGGGTTTGGTGTGTGTTTGTGTGTGTGTGTGTGTGTGTGTGTGTGTGTGTGTGTGTGTGTGTGTGTGTGTGTGTGTGTGTGTGTGTGTGTGTGTGTGTGTGTGTGTGTGCTATTGCTGCTAGATATACAAAGGACAACTTGTCATTTTTGTGCTCTATTTGTTCATACTGTTATTAAAACTGATAAACCTATTCAGCCTTCCATGATTGTTGATAATCGTTATACTCTTAAATCAGCGGGTTGTAGACCCCTGCGTTGGTGAGTGTGGTGCGACACCCCATAAGCGCCACACACGTACACGTACCGGTGGGACGGGTTTGTACGAGGCTTGGAGGGAATCATCATAGTACCCACTACAATAAAATAGACTACACCACTGGGCGCACACACACACACACACACACACACACACACACACACACACACACACACACACACACACACACACACACACATACACATACACATACACATACACATACACACACACACACACAGTCAAAGCATGTCAGACTTATGCGATGTGCGAACATAATCGCAAGTTGGATACCGTTCTGGTGAAGTTGGATCGGGCTTAAACAGGCCACCGAAATTCGGCTTTTTGGATTCTGGATTCTGGAGTTTGGATTACTGCAGAGAGTATCAGAGAGACTTTAAGGTTGGCTAAAAATTGCAGAGTCGGCCTGACCCAAAGCAATCGTTATCTTTATTCGGCTCCCACACTTCGGCCTTGGAAGGCTGATATCTCTCCACTCCCCTGGTTGTTATGCAGACAGATGCCCTGCCACCCCTCTCCCCATCCTCCACCTCCCGTGAACTTTGTCTCTGGTTCAGAACTCTTCGTGGACAATAAAGTCCTATCTGTCTGTCTGTCTGTCTGTCTGTCTGTCTGTCTGTCTGTCTGTCTGTCTGTCTGTCTGTCTGTCTGTCTGTCTGTCTGTCTGTCTGTCTGTCTGTCTGTCTGTCTATTAGTTACTATGCAACAAATAGCTGGAATAAACTCCCTGAGGATTTAAGACTTGCCCCACCTCTGAGCACCTTCAAAACAAGATTGAAGACTTTTATGTTTGCTTTAGCTTTCTGCTAAATCTTAAATACTTTACCTTTATTTTACTAAAATGCCTTTTTAACTTTCCCTTTTATTTTCTATTTTTACCAGAAAAATACATGATCTGATACCAGAGAGAAAGGTTGCTGGGCTAGAGTCCTAGAAGCTGGGTTAGAGTCCTAGAATATTGTCCTTTAGGTCGGGTTGTAGTCCCGACTTGGGTTCCAGAGAGACTGTTGATCTGATCTTAAATAACTTTCAATTTAATTTTCTCACTTTCTTAAATACATTGCACTTTCAATTTTACTTACTAAAAAGCCTTTTTAACTTTCAATTAAATTTTCTATTTTTACCAGAAAGATACATGATCTGATACCAGAGAGAAAGGATAAGGGTTACTAGAATCCGGGTTGGAGTCCCAGAGAAAGTACCAAGTTCCTTTAGGTCGGGTTGAAGTCCCGACGCGGATACCAGAGAGACTGTTGTTCTGATCTTAAATACATTGCACTTTCTATTTTACTCATTTCTTTGCATATGTTTTCTTTTACTTATCTATTATTTTATTTTATTGTATAACAATGTTTATATGTGAAGCACTTTGAGTCTGCCTTGTGTATGAAAAGTGCTATATAAATAAAGTTGCCTTGCCTTGCCTTGCCTATCTATCTATCTAGACTTGTGAAAAACACCAGCAGCACTATAATGAACATCGTCTCAAGTGTGACCCACCCAGTGATGTTCAATAGACAAGACCCAGATTAGACTGGAGCCAGAGGCTACTATGACGTATAGAGGCTCTATTGACAATGCATGACATAAAAGACTCTATTCAACTAGGCGGCAGCAAGGGAGTTTCAGTAGAAGGCCTGAATGGAGGCCGCAATAAAGGAGGGATGAAGTCAATTGTACAGTAAGGACATAAATCAAATCAATGATGAATGGACAAAGAAAATAAACAGCACAGGTCTAGACTGCATTACCAGGGGAGGTTAGTGTAGTTATGCATTAAAATATGTAGACAAAATGAAACCACCATTACACAGGAACCAATTCAAAGCAAATCAACGCTGTTCTTCAGCACTGAAATGTACCTACTCACAGTAAGCTAACAAACCACACAATCAATCACACCAGCAAGAGGGATATTCTGCCCATCTGTCTCCCCTTTAACACAGCAGACAGCCCCACAAGAAAGATAACTGAAAGTGGCCCATACTCGTTATCAGTTAAAGACACACAAACATCTAATAAGGGGAAAACAGTGGATGGTTCTTATATTGACGTTGTTTAAAATCTTGCTAGACTTGCTTCTTGGCTGTAATCACTCCGAGTGTGAGTCCCTCACCTAACACGAAGAGTCAAATCAAACAGCCAACCAGGGCCTCAGCTGCTCCCTCAGGTGAGTCTCAGGGCAGAGAGGCCCAGGTGAGCCTCCCGCCCCTTTTTATAGACTCCGCCTCTTGCCTGGGTCCTAGTGATGGACTGTTACCTTCCCTTCCACACAAGCATGAGAGGACATTCGTCGGGATACACAGTCAACATTCCTTGTTGGTCAACAGGTTTTTGCCTTTATTCAACTTAATAAAACTGGTAAAGTCAGGATAATGCCTAACAGAAAGGTGGAGGATAAGATTACCAATAGAATCACTGTATGCGGAGGAACGATGACCACCGTTCAGTGTTCCCCGTGAGAGAAACAAAACATACAGAAACAAAGCTGAAACATGAACTAAGTAAAGAAACTGTTCAGTTCCACATTCAGGGAGCTAGCTTTGGTTAAAGGAGACAGATAATGGTGTTTTCCCAACAAGTAAACATAGTATATGAGTTCCAGAAAACATGTTTTTCAAGTTGTTTGCTAGAAATAGCTTTTGGGAAAAAAGATTCTCTCCTACCGCTATTCCCCTCTGTTTCAGTCCCTTCAGAATGCGCTGTTTCTGGTGTCTGTAGCTTTAATGCAAATGAACTGCTGCCCATCGACCAACGAGTGTGCGGACTCCTGAAGCTCTATTTCTAAATTATATAATCATAATTTTATATAATATATAGATATATCTAATCACGGCCAAAAGCTATCAGCGCCTCGGATGATATTATGAATCATAAAGACTGCGTCTGACGTCTCTGGTACTGCGTCTGACGTTCTCTGGTACTACCACAACAAGTAAAGACTCGTAGTGGGGGTTATCTCGGCCATGGTTGAGAAGAATTGGGGGACTGAGCTGCCGGACTGCCGCTGAGCTCCCCCCGCCGGAGCTGCCGGCAGTCTGGCGGGGGGAGCTCGGCGGCAGTCCGGCAGCTCAGCCACGGGAGTGCAATCCCTTTCTCCTCCTCCGGCAGTCCTGCAGTTCCGGCGGAGAAAGGGATTGTACTCCCGGAGCAGAGCTGCCGAGCTCCCCCCGCCGGGGCTGCTCGTCCGCTGGTCCACAAAATGTTAGCTATGCTCTGATTGGAGGGGGGTGGGGAAGTGGGAGGTGATATTCAAATGTGCCCCCTTCCTACGTAGGAGGGGGCGTTGAAACTGACTCGCTCGTTTGGTAACTGTAGGCGGGGTACTCTCAGAAATGCATATCCCACTCCACTTTGTGTGAGTGTGGAAGCACCAGAGACCCAAAACAACCCCCAAAATCCCAGGAAAAGTGTTGTTTTCATAATATGTCCCCTTTAAAGAACACACATTATCACCCTATCTCCCCCTTAGGGGACACAAAGACACACAGGCAAACATAGATATACACAGACACACACAGACACAGCTGTATGCGGACACACACACACACACACACACACACACACACACACACACACACACACACACACACACACACACACACACACACACACACACACACACACACACACACACACACACACACTCAGAGATGGAAATTAACTTTTTTGCCCACCAGCCACTGTGGCAGGTAGATTTAAAAATCTACCAGCCACTCATCTTTTTTACCAGCCACTTTTTATACGCTATATATTTTTTTAATATATGCGTACATTTTAAACAATATAATAGTAACAATAGATAAGAAAAGTGTTTATCATACACATCAGTTGGTGTTACGATGACAAGTTTGGGGATAATTCATCTATACAAAGTATTTTCATTAAAAAACGAATTTACATATTAATAAAACAACATGCATGGCTACACCATCATAAGTCAATAGGAACATTTGTTTTTTTGTATTTACATGTGACTGCATACAAATGTGTCCACACAGACATGGTAACTAACGTATGATAGTAAGCATTATATGCCCTTAACACTAATATTCAGAAGAAAATATGTGTGGCATTCAGTCCAATGCTGAAAATATATCTGTGGCATTCAGTAGGCCAATGCTGTGGTAAAGTGTGTAAAGTATGACCAAGTGTTTCTTTCTGTTCAATAGATAGAACTTTATCAATCCCCTGTAGGAGAAATGTGTTAATGTTTGTCCCTATAAAACAATAATGGTAAAATAATAAATACAAAACACGACGGTAACTGAGTAGGTCAAACCGTCCAATCTGAAGGCTCTACTTAACCACTCCCCCTACTCACTTCCACCAATGCGAAGCGAACAGAACTGAGTAGGGGAGGGCGTAGCCTAACTAGTTTGTGAACGACCCAGAGAAACGCAACTCAAATTCAATGTGAACATATATGAGGCTTTAATAAAATCCCGGACGATTTTGAAATTCCGACACACATTTTTTAAAAGTGTGTCAAAAAGAGGGCATGTCCGGGCAAAAGAGGACGTCTGGTTACCCTACCGTGTGGCGTGTGAGCGTGTGCATGGGTTGAATTGCGTGTGTCTCACGCCGAATGCGTGAGACTTGAGAGCCCTGTTACCGATATTATCCCGGATATTGACGGTCGCAGTTCAGCAAAAGAGGCGTAGAGGAAGAAGGGGCCCGGATGTTGACAGTAATGGTTGTGGAACTGTGCAGCGCCGTATAACGAATGTATTAGATATGCAAATTTGATCGGACCTGACTGGAAAGTATTACCCGCCACAGTGGCGGATGAAGTGACACAATTCACCCGCCACCATACAAATCCACCCGCAAATGGCGTGTGGCGGGTGTTAATTTCCATCCCACACACACACACACACACACACACACACACACACACACACACACACACACACACACACACACACACACACACACACACACACACACACACACACACACACACACACACACACCCAAACAAAAAAGCAAAAAATATAAATAAATATTATATATATATATTATAACTCTTATATATATATATATATATATATATATATATATATATATATATATATATATATAAGAGTTAAAGGTCTTCAAATATGTGCAAAACAAACCGAAATAGTACAATAGCAGAAATAGGTACACAGATTAATTTTTATTAAATTTTATTGAAATCAGAAAAGTGTATATGATTGTGAAATATTAATTTATAGTAATGTCAAGATTATTATGATAAACAACTGTTGTGGTAGATTTTAACCGAGATATAAAACACTTCGACTAGTTTAAGAGAGAGAGTAAAAGTAATCGAGGGGTCCAGAGCAAGTATTGACAGAAGACTTTATCGTGAAGAAGAACAACGACGATAACAGCCGTGTGGGTCTGCAGAGTCACTCGTGGTCAACGGATCAGCTTCTTCTTTATCCACACACACACAACAGTTTCTTTGTTCAAGGTTTCAAAAATAATAATTTAGGACACCAGTCTGAGGTCAGCACACATTAACCCCGCAGCTTCCTGCCCCTATCATGGGTCCTTCCAACATACGCTCTGACCCCAGACTCCCAGGCACCGTGTGATTTCTACCATTAAGATATACAGGCCTAATAATAATCATAGTTTACCATAGAATATAATCATTAATTTCTACCACACGGTCTACTCCAAACATGCTCTAACTGCAACCATTTGCAATTGTATAGCAACTGAGAAAACACACATTTTAGAATATAGTGGAATCTAATAATGTATGATGGCCAATATTTTATAAGGTATTGGTTCATCACGCATAGAAATATAAAGCTATTGTATGTCAATGGATATATCTATGTTTAGATACACATGTTTTAGGAACACAAATTAGTTTTCAAACAGATTTTCTGTCTGCTTCTTATTTTGTTATTCCCGTCCATAAAAATTCACTAGGATGCAGATTATCTTTTCACCGCCATCATCATTCAGTTCTCTGATTTTCTTCAACCTGTAGATCTCTTGGTCAGAGAAGACCCCTTCTCTTTAACCCCCATTAGGCCTTTACTGACTTAACAAACAATTGTTTGTTTTAAAAATAGTCTTTAATTTTCAATTCCATGTTTTTGACAGACTGTTCTCTACCATGGCCCACTACCTCTGAGTTTGGTTATCTCTGTCATTGTGACCAAACAAAAATGTTGCCCAGCAATTGCTGGCTTGCTGCAAAGATCACAAAACACTCCCTAGACCCGCTGTATTTACACACTGACAAGGACACAGACACAAAGGATACTACCGTTTGAAAGTCACTCACTCTATAGAGACCAAAATCCCACCATGCAGCAAGGAGGGAAGAGACTATAGCTGACACAGAGACACTGTGGAACCATAATCATATAACATAAACCCAGGGTAGAGGTCCTGAGTGAATGTAGGCATGAAGGTGTGGATGTGTGTCAGTGTGTCTGAGGTCCCTCCTACATCTGGGGACACTTCGTAGAAGGACAGAATGCCAGCAGGCCGGTCCAGATACACTCCTACTCTGTTATAGTGAGAGGCGAAAGGTATTTTGGTTTCACTACCATTGAAGTAGGCAGAGTAAAAATCATCACCATTATTATCATTACATTGAAGACACCAAGACATGTTGTTCTCTCCAAGCAAGCTGTCATCCCCCCTTCCTCTCCTTGTGATTCCCCTGTATGTCACTCCTATATCCACCCTTTCTTCCCAGTCTACCTCCCAGTAACAGCGGCCACTCAGACCCTCTCTACACAACACCTGTCTACGGTAGTCAAATCTTCCTGGGTGAAAAGGATACCCTTGATTGCGTCCAAGCTGTGTCGCCTCTCTGTCATCCTCAGACAGAGAGAGATGTCTGTGGGCTGTGTTCGGGTCCAGCGTGAGTTCACAAGCATCTGACGGGAGAAAAGGACATAATTAGGCTGCTGAGCCACACAGAAATGCCTGCATGTATAAAAAGTTTCATGAATATTGCACTTTCCTTGTGGAAATAGCAGCCATCCGTAACCCATTTTACCAGTACAAGTTTATTTTGATTTATTTATTATTTAACCATGTCGTTTTTGAGATATGGCCGAATTTTTCGGGCGAGAAAAATAAATAATAATTCTAAAGAATACAATAGGGCTCCTACGTTTTTCGTAGGACTCCTAATAATACATTGTGGGAGTGTGTGGATGATGGCTGGTTTAAGCAGCCTCACCTGGCAGAGTCAGATTGGACTCTGGGGCTTGGTGAGGCTGCACGTGAACCTTTTCCCTTTGGGTTATCAGTGGACACAGGTTAAACCAACCATCTCCACACTCACTCAGGAGTTATCCTTGAACAACATCACCAGGCCATGTGTCATGTATTTACTGCAAACTTGACGATAAACCAGATACATTTTATGTCATGTTTTGAGTATAAAATACACATAATTACTATGATAGGAACATTATACAATAATGTTAGCAATGAATAATCATAATTATATCATTTATAAACTAAAACAATGACAAATCGAATAATTATTTACAAACATTTATAATAGGCCTAGTAATAACAATTAAAATATGTGGGTTATTTTTCAATTAAAAAAACACATCACAGCTATTAATAATAATAATAGCACCATGTTTTTTGTTTCCTTGTTTCATATTATAAGAATTTAAATATTAAAATAATGAAATGTTTAATATAAATAAAATAAGTAGGATTAATTGTGATTGCGATCGATAACAATATCAATATACCTAAGATGAAGGAAGTCGACTCACAGTAGGATTTAAATGAAATCACCTACTGCTGTGTACGGACTTTCCATAGTTGTGTGTTGGCAAACCAAAAAAAAACACTTACACTTCTTTATGCCTGGTTTCAGGTCAGGCACCTTCTTCATCTCCATGTTAAGTGTCTCCTCCAGCTGATCCAGGCATCTCTTCAAGGTCCCTACGTATGAAGGAGGACGGACCTCCACCGTCTTCCAGTCCCTGGTGGGTGGAGTATTCTTCAGGGATCTGAAGGCCTGGAGGAAGTGGAGGTGGTCTTTAGTGTGTGAGAGCTGCTTCACCTCTGAGCTTCTATTAGTCAAGTCTTTTATTTCCTGTTCCAGCTCTTTGATGAAGTCTTCAGCTTGTTTCTCTGTGGAATTGAGTTTCTCTTTAACCGCTCGATGGAAATCATCCTGGCACTTTCCAATGTGGCGCTTCAGAGCGGTGAAGACCTGCACACCATCGGCTATCTCTCTATCTGCGTCTTTTTTGCTAAATTCTACTGTGTCTTTAATCCCCTGAATCATTCGTATTCTGCTCAGGACCATCTGCTGAACTTCAGCCTCTATCTTCCCCAGCTGGGCCGTCTTCACGTCATACGCCTCCTTTAGAGGTACAACAGCATGGAACTTGTGGTCTGTCTCTGTGCAGGACTGACACACACACTCCTGTTCAGTCTTGCAGAAGAGTTTCAGAAGTCGGTGATGTTTATTACACATCCTTTCTTCCAGGCGGTCCATAGGCTCGACCAGCTGATGTCTCTTCAGGACTGCGACTCTCTGATGTGGCTCCAGGTGGGTTTGGCAGTAAGAGGTTAAACACACTAGGCAGAACTTCACGGCCTTCAGCTTGGTCCCAGTACAGACGTCACAGGGAACTTCTGCTGATTCAACAAAAGGCTGCTCCTTTACTCGTACAGACTTTTTAATCTGAGCTGCCAGCTCTAATAAGAGTATATTGACACGTAGATCAGGTCTTGCATGGAAAAGCTCGTTGCAAACAGGACATTTGCACTGGACGTTTTCATCCCAGAACTTAGTAATGCAGGTTCTGCAGAAGTTGTGTCCACATGGTGTGGTGACTGGGCTACTGAACTCATCCAGACAGATGGGACATGAAAAGTTCTCTTCAGACCAGGAAGGTTTAACAGAGGCCATCCTAAACACAGAAGACAAGGTAAAGCAATTCCATTATAATTATAATTCCATAACCGAATTATTCCCGCAAAGTTGTGCTGCATTACCCACCTTGTCGTTGTTTCTGTCTTTCAGACTATTTTTTTTTCCAAAATTCGATTTATTTTCTTCTGAAAGAGAGAACTGCTTCCACGTCTGGTGGCTTTTGTTTGTCGGAACCTTAAGTTTTGTTTCCGCAATACACGACGTCCTCTCCTCTCCTCCCCTAACACCTGGCTCCTCCCCTAACACCACGGCACACGAGTGCACTGGATTAATGCGCACTGTGTGGCCTCTTCAAATGCGTTGATGTGTGTTCTCATCTTTCTGGGGTTCAAAGAGAACCGGTGCAAAACGAAAGACATCGTGGTGATTTACTGGGGATTTGCGACTGTTTTATTTATTTGTATCCTTCATTTTACCAGGAAGGTCCAATTGAGATACAAAATCTCTTCTTCCAATGAGTCCTGGTCAAGATGATTGTTATAGAATTTTTCAGAAAAGAGGCCGAACATAAAACAAAAAGCTAACACACAACGGCTAACTTAAACACAGAACAAATAAAACATCAGCGTTAAAAGTAATTTATGTGCATGTTAAAGACATTGTTCTGTTGGAGATGTTTTCAGATAATAAAGAAAGAGAGTAATGAGTGCAAGTTCAGAACAATGTGAAGTTTGTTCCACACAAAGGGAGCACATATTGGAAAAGCTGTTTTACCTGTGTGTGAAGGGAGAATAGTCAGTAACAAACTAACTAAATTAAACTAAACTATAACTGTAACTGGGATCATCGGCGTTGATCTACCCGGGTTGTTTGGAAATGGCAGGTTGATACGCTGCATATAAACAACCATATCGCCATCGAGCCGGTATATATATATATATATATATATATATATATATATATATATATATATATATATATATATATATATATATATATATATATATATATACCGGGTATATATATATATATATATATATATATATATATATATACCGGGTATATATATATATATATATATATATATATATATATATATATATATATATATATACCGGGTATATATATATATACCGGGTATATATATATATATATATATATATATATATATATATATATATATATATATATATATATATATATACCGGGTATATATATATATATATATATATATATATATACCGGGTATATATATATATATATATATATACCGGCTCGATGGCGATATGGTTGTTTATATGCAGCGTATCAACCTGCCATTTCCAAACAACCCGGGTAGATCAACGCCGATGATCCCAGTTACAGTTATAGTTTAGTTTAATTTAGTTAGTTTGTTACTGACTATTCTCCCTTCACACACAGGTAAAACATATATATATATATATATATATATATATATATATATATATATATATATATATATATATATATATATATATATATATATATATATATATATATATATATATATATATTAACACACACACATAACAGAGAACACGGCACACCTGACCGACGGACATACGACTCCGGGTAACGGTTGCCGACAACACTACACACAATAAACACACAAACAATAAAGAACCCAAACCTGTTAACCCCACTTAACCTAATAATAGAACAAGTTATCTAAAGACAATAAAACCCCTTTTCCCAAAACATTATGATTACCCTATTACCCCGACTCCCCGGGGGTAGGAGTCGCCACAATATATATTACTTTTTTTTTTTACCAGTGCCATTACTACTATTATTTCGAAATATTATCTAAGCCCAGAGCAACATAAAGTCATAGCAAAGACTATTAAATAATGGAGAAGCCTTTTTTCTGGGTGCCTGCCTGGCTCGTTGCTCTGTACCTGCCCTCTGGGAGGGGGGCGGGGTCAAGAGGCCAGCCGCCTGAATCTGACCGGACCTTGACCCCGAGACGAAGAAAAAGATTAATGACACTGCATCGGAATTATGTCCAAAAGACTGAAGCCATCCGGCGCCCAAGGAAGGAAAAGAAGGAAAGAAGAGGAGGAAAAACGTGAAAAAGATAGAGGTACAGTAATGTCAATGCGATGAAGTGCATGAAATTAATAGTTTAATGTATCGTAGTTACCGTTGTTGGAGCAGAGTGTTAGCTTGCTAGCTTACTTCGGACGATAGCAACATTGTTTAATGATCAATAAATAGCCGAGTCGACGTGTGTTAATGTTACTCCACCTTAAATTCATCAGGGACGTTTGGAAACTTAACGTTAGGCCTGTTCAGGTGTTATTTAAAGGTGTCTTTCCTGCTTGTGTGTCAGTTAAAATGCTTTTAGTTGTCCATCCCCTTTGTAATAGGGTGGTTGTAAGCATTTGGTTTTAAGTGTCACAGTTTATGTTTGTTAAAGTTTACATCAGTATTAAAGTGCAGTTAAAGTGTATTACTGTTAATATTGCATACCTTAGCTTTCACATATCATTCATAGGCTATCTATACATATATATTCATTTCACTGCACTTTACTGGTTTTCGCACTGTGGTTAGACTGAATTGCATTGCAATGACAATAAAGTTGAATGAATCTCATCACATTTTCATTATTAGTCTATATTAGTCCCATGTATAGCACACCAAGCATCTGTTTTTTAATTAAAATGTAACATGCAGTCGTCACATATACTTCTCTTCTCTCTTCAGATGCACTTTTAAAATATTTCAGTACCACCCCCAGTGACACAGCATCAGGTTCTGCTGTCCCGTCTACCTCTGCACAGCTTCAGTTGAGTGCTTGTTTAATCTCTGGTTAGAACCAAACTAGATAAACCATACTACATTTAATTGTATTTACAATAATTTGAATCTGAACTCTTTCTATTATTTTGCTTATGAATGCCTTTAGTAAACATCATGCATTTCTTTGCAGTATTTTGTGCATACCTTATTGTATGAGTGATTCATTGTCACTTGTTTTGTAAGACTTTTTTTTTACGGCAAAGTGTTTAATTATTAAAAGTTCTAACGTCTGCAGTATTTTGTGCAGACCATATTGTATTTATGATTCATTGCTTGTTACTTGGTTTGTAATACGTTTCTTGTGTTTAACTTTCTATCTAAAATCAAAGAGTCTCAAAGACAAAGCTTTGTAGCTTCTCTGAGTTTATGAACATTGGTAGTCGAATTTATCGTGCGATCCAAAGGGGTAGGGGGCGCCAGCAAAGATCTTGTCTAGGGCGCCAAATTGGTCAGGGCCCCATGTATTATAGTTTACAAGTTGTTCCAAAAACGCAGGCCGACTTCAGATTCAGTGACAACGGCAATTAAGAACTTTCAAACATACGAAAATATACAATTTCATACAGTTTCACAGTCTGTGATATAAACCAGTCAAAACGGAGTGAATTGGAAATATAGACCTCTGGCTTTGCTATAGTAGAGCTTGCACTGTTTCAGGCACTATTGCACACCCTGTTGGTAAAAGTTTGGTCTCACACAGGCACACACACACACACACACACACACACACACACACACACACACACACACACACACACACACACACACACACACACACACACACACACACACACACACACACACACACACACACACACACACACACACACACACACATAGGCACACACAAACACGCGCACACTTAATATTCATATCTTAATAATCTTAATCCGATTTTAATCATTGCATTACGATACACATATGATGGTAGTTTATTGAAGTAAGGCTTGGTTGTCAAAATTTGATTTAATTTCGGGTGTTAACACAGTTATAACATGTTAAAGTAAACTTGAAGTCGGAGTTCCACCCGGACCGTTTAGCCAAAGTCTACTACTCCGACTCTGTAATCTGACTCCGTAGGGAGAGCCGGGGCGATTGAAACACGGGACGATTGAAACACAGCGATTTCCTCAAAAACCATGCAAGGCTTTCACGTCAAATTTCGTCACTACGTTCAGCAAGCAAGACTGACCAACCCCGCGTGTAATGACGTCCCACCGTTCAAATGTTATCCCCCGAACCGGTTTTCGAGAGTGCTAAGTAAAATCCTTCCTGCGGTAGTTGTTTTGCAATAAATAGTTGTGTTTTTTGTTTCATGCCATAATAATATGACTATACAACAGATAAATTAGTACTTAAACCTGTGCTGAAGTGTGCAATGTCAGAGTTTTGAATTTTAGAGGTAAAAAAGGTTTAAGTGTCAGTAGTCGCTGTCGGGACGATTGAACCACTTGTTTCAAACGCAACAGGAGTCATGTTATCCGGTTGACGTGGTCGTTTTTGTTTAAAATACATAAAAGGATGTTCAACTGTGTATCCCTAAACATGAATTAGGACTGGGAAATAAGTAAATTTAATGCAAATGTAGTCGTCCAAAAGAAGAAAGGTGAGTTTTAATCTAAATGTGCATCTTGACAATTACGCACAATTACGCACGGGCCAAAAATATATTTTCACTATTTATATTATGCAGAATTATGTGAAATTTTAGCAATGACGAGTACACTACTATGTTGTCCGGTATGTTGCATAAAAACAAGAGTAAGGTCAATAGTATATTTTTAAAATATGCTGTTTCATTCGTCCCGCATGTGTGTTTCAAACGTCCCGACTAGGCGGGGCGTTTGAAACAGATGTCAACTTACGTTCAAAGTTAAAAAAATAGCTTGATCATCCAACATATGTATTAAATTACACTTGTAACTAAGATAACGCACATGTGAGTTGTTGATCACATGTTGAAATTATTTGTATGCGTAACGTCATCTTTGAAAAGACGATTAACTGAAAAGTATTTCAATCGACCCGGCGCTCCCTACTTAGGGAGACCCCTCAGCAGCTCTCCGTTGGGATGTCGGATACGCAATGCAATTTGCCGCCCAATCTATCTTATATGTTGACTAAAAACCATGTAGGCAGTGTTGTAAATAAACTTCCAATGCTTTTCAAAACTTATTTGTTGTTTTATTGGTCCTCAGTTGCAAAGCGACGTCAACGTCTTTGGTGGACTATTTCTCTGCTGATCAACACTGCGAATGCTGCTAACCAGTGGCGGTGGGCCGTGAAATATTCACTTGAATATATCTGCCAACTATTAATCAACTATTATCAATATGAAATAAATCAACAAAAAATACATAGCATTTGTGTGACTGTGACATACTTGTCACTACCAGCAACCATTTAAATGCGTCTGTACGTCAATGATTTGGGCTTGGCTAGTTATTGGTCATTCGAAATAAAGCCCTCCTCCTAGTCAGGGGCGCCGGCCACGTTGAAGTCAATGTAAGCTCGCTAACTTTTTGCTGTCTATCAAGCAGAGACAGCTTTTCATTGGCGCAAAAAATTTTGCCCTCGGGTCGCACCAGTGCGCCCCAGGCCAATGGTATCGCTTTTCTTTTTTGTTATCACCACATGATTGGACAATTCAGCGAATCAATCAAATAGCCTACCTCCCTCAGCAGCATTCGCGCAACACAACTACATGAGAAGAGATAGATCGCTAACTAGCAGAGAGTTGTAACTTGTAAGCACTTTCCACCCTTTTCAGTGGAGGAATTGGACTCCCCAAGCAATGTTATATTTAAAAGGAGAAAGTAAGTAACATATGTATTTTGTCTTCGGCCTGTTGCATATAAACAAAATGAAGCAACTGTCCCAGATTTCTAACTGCATTTGAGGTAGACATTGAGACTCACAAAAAATGGACGCTATAGGACAGTGATCATGATTTGTTTCAATATCAGAATAACAACAATAACAACAACAACATGAATACTAGGTAAATAGAAAGTGGCCATCCCCAAAATGCACCAGAATACAGGAAATCAAATCTATTAAATTAAAAAGAGATTATGGGGGGGGAAACCCCAGGCCCCTTGTCTATTACTGTGCCCCATCAACATTTTTGATCACCAGACGCCACTGCTGGTAACAAATAAATTGTAAAAAGACACACCGTGTGAAGTTATTGGTAACAATTTATAATTAGGTGCCATAATAAATTTTAAACTTGTCATTACCTAGCCCTTTGTTAATATTTGTTAATTGTTACTAAAATATCTATTTGGCACAATTTAATAGTTTTTTCATCATTAAATAAATATTAGTTTGCATAACCCTAACCCAACCCTAACACACGACCCTAACCCTAACACACAGCCCTAACCCTAACACACGGCCCTAACCCTAACCATAACACACGGCCCTAACCCTAACACACAATCCTAACCCCAACCAGCGACACTCTGTGGTCAGTGAAAAATAACTATTAACTTGCCAAATATATATTTTAGTAACAATTAACAAATATTAACAAAGAATTAGGGAATGACTAGTTTGCTATTTTCGATGGCACCTTATTATTAAGTGTTACCTATGTAGTCCTATATATCTCTTAAATTATCAATCAATAAATTCTATTGGTATTCAAAAGTAAAAATTACATTTTCTAATATAAATTAATGGCTGTAGCCGACTGTTTTCATTGAATATGAGCGCAGCGCGCATCCCCACCCCTCGCTGCTTGCTTAAAGAGCACCTATTATGCTTTTTCGACTTTTATGACCTATAAACGTTGTTATAATGATTTATAGTCATGTTTAACCATACTAAAGTGTCAAATAATGACGTACATGCATTAAGACGTGTTCCCTGCTGACCGTCTGGGTTGGCTGTGCAGAGCGCTAAACACTAGGGACGCCGGTCGCGATTCACTTGTTCAAATTTCCGGGATTTACCTACGTAGAACAATCCGGATTTTCCATGTATGGTAATGCTGCAACATGCTCTTCCGGAAGGTAACCAATCACAACGGAGTGGGGTTGGCAGGAGGGGGGCGAGGGGGTGGAGAAGGTCGTGTTGACAGAGAATGCTGAAAGTGCCAGATGAGAGGAAGAGTTTCACGAAAATCTACATATTTTCTTGTGCTGTGATTCGTGTCAGGTAGCTCTATAGGAGTCATTAATAAGAAATTAAGACCAGAAAAGTAGTATAATAGGAGATTGTTAATGGTATGATCCTTGTCTATCCACACTTTATTGGTTGCAAGCATGAACCTGACCGTCAGTCACTGCACACACGCATAGCATGCACGGAGCACACGTAGAGCGGAGATCTTCATATCATTCTGCCCAGCAAACTTTATAGATAAAAAAAAGACGACTCCCATCGTTCACTTCAAAGAGCCGTGGCTCGTTCGCGACCGACCTAGCACTAGCAAGCAGGCGCTGCAGACACACAGGCAGCGCGCATACACGCACCACAACAGATCAGAACTTTACACGCAGGCAAACACGGCTTGGGTAACGCACGAAAGCGCGTTGCTATAGTCTAGTAAAGTAGTGTAGCTAGCTACTGATATTTTAAATGTAATGCGTTACTTTACTCCGTTACCCAAAAAAGCTATATGGCTACTGTAACGTGTTACTTTGTAACGCGTTACCCCCAACGCTGGTCTCAATTCAGGGGACGCATCCTTCAAAGGATGCGGCCCCTGAATTGAGACACAGCCATAGTAACGCACCGCATTTAACGTACAGTAACGGTAACGGCATTGTAACGACCAAAACAGTAATTAGTTAGATTACCCCGTTACAGAAAAAAAACAGCTTTATTACAAACACTGACGATGGCTGTATGATATCAGTATATACAGTATTTTGTTTTCCTATTATTCACACAGAAATACAGGAAACACACATTCACACACAAACAGGGGTCCCCACACCTACAACTGGGCATGAAACCAAATTCTCTCTCTCTTCTCCCCTCCCTCTCCCTCCGGCTCCTTCCCTATGCCTCCTTCCCTCTCCTCTCTCTATCTCCCTTTTTCTCTTCCTCCCCTCTCTCCCATCTTCACTCTCTCCTCCCCTCTCTCTATCCCCCTCCCCCCCCTCTCTCCACTACAGTGAAGCAGACATTCATCAATGTGGGTTTCTATATCAACAGCTTTGGGCCTGTGTCTTCCATCCACACAGTGGAACGGCCCGTAGTTCAGGAAGGAACTGAATTCATAAATTCAAGATCAGTTGGCATCATTTATATTTGACTCCCTCTCCAGGTCAAACGCCCGCTGTTGCAGGCATCACCTCTGATTTGCTGATTAGGCTCTGATGAGACACACCTGTCCTGGGCTTATTGAAGCTGAACTGAAGGGGCGTTCACAGGGGAGCCGGCAGCCCTGCAGCCCCACAATGAACCAGGACTGTTGAGGGGCTCAGGGGACCCGGTTGGTTGGTTTATTTAGACTCGTCCAAAGGATCCCCAATGTCCTCCCTGAGCAGCCCAGACCTGGGCCTTCATCTCACTGGACGCTCTGGATACAAACACCTGCTAATGGTCATGTTGTGAGTTATAGTTTGGCTAACATGATCTTCTTTTGTTGTAGGTGAGAGAAGGTTCAGGAACCAGACAAAATTGCCACATACAACGAGTCTTGTTTTTAATGCGATTTAGATTTTTTCTGACACAAAAATCTGTCAACAATTCTGTTTTTTTTAATTTTGTTTCTGATCCCATCTCATCGGTGCAAGTATTTCTTCGTGCAAAGTGTTTCACATTTGAACTTCTTTTTAAAATGGAGTGATTCCCAAATCGCAGGGGGTGATTCCCTAAACCACGTGGTTGGTGGCTTGGCCAAAGCGTGTGACGTCATCACCCAGCCAGAGATCAGCACCTTGGAGAGCGGCAGCGGAATACGTCTTCCACTCTGTCTGCTGCGGTTATCCTCGACACACCAAACCAACGCCATATACACATTGAACTCATTTAACACCTTCATGTTATTAGAGAGAGAGAGAGAGAGAGAGAGAGAGAGAGAGAGAGAGAGAGAGAGAGAGAGAGAGAGAGAGAGAGAGAGAGAGAGAGAGAGAGAGAGAGAGAGAGAGAGAGAGAGAGAGAGAATTGAAAGATAGTGGTGTGCGGGTAAAACGTAATCACTCGACTGAATGGACACCTAATGAGGTTAACAGCCCCATTACTATGGATCAGTAGAGGCTGCTCTACCTCCCAGGAGGTTCAGAACGCCATTATCATCGCCCCTTAAGCTTGACATTTATATATATTTACGACAATTCAAAACATTCATGTCGAAAAATCGAAAGTTATATATCTCTATTTATGTTGTAAAGACTAATCAAATTAAAAGTAAATTAACCAGTCGAGGGAGTGAATGGGAGTACCTCTCCCGCTTCCGGCTTTTTCACACACACACACACACACACACACACACACACACACACACACACACACACACACACACACACACACACACACACACACACACACACACACACACACACACACACACGATTCCATTGAGCCATTAATTACTCAATGCACAACAGGTGTGCAGCCTCACAAAGCCCCAGGGCCTCAACGAATAGTCAAATCTCCTAACCTTTATGCCTCCTTTCATTAACCTTTGTGGAAAACGTCATCGGGTCAAGGAGAGATGAAAAGGTGCTTCCTTTCGAACATAGGAAAAGACAGCACTGTTTAAAATGAATTCGACCGCTAGCGTCTCTAGCGTGGAACTACAGTTTTCCGAAGTTGGACTACAACAAACGCTCTGTTGTAGGGTAGTGTTATGCAAGCCGACAGCTCCCTCTGGTGGGCTCGTGGGTGTATGGACTCGGGTAGTCAACACGAGTCAGTTATGTGCCAGCACGTTAATACATGTTACTATGAGACACAGCCCGACTCCGTATATTATTCTATGCACCTTCACTTGCAACACACTCTTTCGATCCATGCGTTCTTGTCGTATTGATTTCAATCAGGTTGTCGCCAACAGTGAGAATCACTTAGGTCAGACTTGGCCAACGGGAATATTTTAGGCCACTTGAATCCCAATTCACATGTGAAAAAAAAGTTATGTTGGTGTGGAAATGAACTGCCCCCAGTAGTCTTTCTTAAATGTGAAGTCTGCATTTTCATTTCTTACTGAGAATGTACCTATTCTACTGAATACATATTGTACTGAGAATGTACCTATTTTACTGAATACATATTGTACTGAGAATGTACCTATTCTACTGAATACATATTGTACTGAAAATTTACCTATTTTACTGAATACATATTGCACTGAGAATGTACCTATTCAACAGAAGATGTCCCCGTTCTAAATTTTTATTAAAATCTCAAAAGTTGATGATTGAAAATAACAAAGGAATGTAACTATTTGGTTAAAAAAAACCTATTGATAATGTTATAAAAATGTTCACATCATCTACCTAGACATTTTTTTTCTCATTAAAAATATAAAAAGCATTCTGATAGAAAAACATGGAACATTATTGTCACGACTTGACTCAGGGACAAGGACTCAGGACGGCAGTATGTTTAAACCAAAAACGCTTTACTAGAAAAAGGTAACAAAAAACGCTCTCATGGAGGATACAAAACTATAACCAAAAGGTGCTCGCTTAGGAGTATACAAAACACAGTTAAATACAGTAGTATCTACAAGTGTCAAAAACTAACAAATCCTGAGGCTTGACAATACGCTGGGGACGCAAGACGAACTGACATTAGACAATGGAAAACAAGGGCTATTTATACATGAGGGAGGGGAACACAGGTGAGACGAATCAGAGACCGGGGAGGCAAGCACAGTTGAGAAAGTCAAGTGCCTGAAACGAGAGGGAAAAGGGAACTACAAAATAAAACAGAAAGTGAACGACAATACATGAGTGATATTAACTTGGCTCAACAGAATTAACAAACTTTGCGTGACATGACACATATAGTGTAGTCTTATGATATAATGGGTTATATATTTGTTATAGTAGGCTACACAGTGTTAGTGGCTTAATGTATTGATCCTTGTTAAAACGGTGAAAAGTATGATATGAATACAGTTCTCTCAGATCTCACATAGTAGAGAATCTAATTCAAGAAACAACCTTGGCTGTTTTGGAATTTTGATTATTTTATTCTCAAACAAAGGTCCTAGTCTGTTTGATTGACAGGTGAAATGATCAGGGGGGCAGAGTTGTTACCGTTATAATCCTTAAGACCTGGGCAGAGGATTGGATACAGAGGGTCAGTAAAGGTGCAGCCAGTAACAGAGTAGATATGAACCCTGGCTTCCACATCATAGAAGGAGACCAGACCCTCATCATAATCAACAAACACCCCCACCTTCTGGAGCTTAGCTCTCAGAGGGAGACGGACAACAGGGTCATCCTGGAATATAAACCCATCCTTATATGAGTGAAGAGTCCATAAAGCATTCTCAGGGGTCGATATTTTCTGACCTTTTCTGTTGATGGACTCTCTGGCCACTCCTAACCACCATGATGTCTTGTCTTTAACCTGGACCTCAAAGTAAAATCTCCCTGAGGAGAAGCTCTGCCTTGTGAGAACATACATATACATTGTAAATCTCTTGGGGTTCTCTGAGAGTATCTTCCCTACACCTCCCTCATGTACTTGTTTCCCATCCTCAGACAGGATGAGATTGTAATGAGCTGTATCAGGATCCAGAGTCACATCTACTTCATACTGCTGGACCCTCTTCAGTTCAGCAGCATCACACGGCTTCTTCAACTCCATGTTCAGTGTCTCCACCAGCTGATCCAGGGATCTCCTCAAGGTCCCTAGGTGTGACGGAGGACGGGCCTCCACCGTTGTCCAGTCCCTGGTGGGTGGAGGATTCTTCAGAGATCTGAAGGCCTGGAGGAAGTGGAGGTGGTCTTTAGTGTGTGAGAGTGGCTTCACCTTTAAGGTTCTATTGGTCAGATCTTCTATTTCCTGCTCCAGCTCTTTGATGAGATCTTCAGCTTGTTTCTCTTTGGATTTCAGTTTTTCTTTAACCGTTTCGTTGAAATCATCCTGCCACTTTTCAATGCAGCGCATCAGAGCAGTGATGATCTGCAAACCATCTGCAATGTCTCTGTTTGCATCTTTCTTGCTCAATTCTACTGTGTCTTTGATCTCCGTTATCTTTTGTTGTCTCTTCTGGATCATCTGCGGAACTTCAGCCTCTATCTTCCCCAGCTGGGCCATCTTCACTTCATATTCTTCCTTTAGAGGTACAACAGGGTGGAACTTGTGGTCTGTCTCTGTGCAGAACTGACACACACACACCTGTTCAGTCTTGCAGAAGAGCTCCAGAAGTCGGTCGTGTTTCTTACACATCCTGTCTTCCAGACGGTCCATTGGCTCGACCAGCCGATGTTTCTTCAGGCCTGCGACTCTCTGATGTTGCTCCAGGTGGGTTTGGCAATAAGAGATAAGACACACTAGGCAGGACTTCAGCGCCTTCAGCTGGGTCCCGGTACAGACGTCACAGGGAACTTCTGCTTGTTCAACACAAGGCTGCTCTTTTACTTTTACATTAGTTCTAAACTGAGCGGCCAACTCTTATAAGAGGGTATTGACCCGTGGATCAGGTCTTGCGTCGAAAAGCTCATTGCAAACAGGACATTTGAACTGGACTTGTTCATCCCAGAACTTTGTTAGACAGGTTCTGCAGAAGTTGTGTCCACATGGTGTGGTGACTGGACTGCTGAACACCTCCAGACAGATGGGACATGAAAAGTTCTCTCCAGACCAGGAAGCGATAGCAGAGGCCATTCCTAAACAAAGACGACAAGGTTTATGTATTGAACAATCCCATTATTTTTGTTATTCCATAACGGCAAAAGCGGTTTTAACTTGTTTCATAGTTGTGCTGCTTTACTCACCTTGTTGTTGTTTCTGTCTGTCAGACTATTTAATGCGTGTTATTATTCTCCTGAAAGAGAGAACTGCTTCCACGTCGGGGTGCTTTAGGTTTCGTTTCCTCAACATGACGTCCTCTCCCCTCCTGGCTCCCCCCCACGGTACGTGAGTGCACTGCATTCATTCTCCGCGTCAGCCTCTTCAACTGCGTTGATGTGTGTTGTCTTCTTTCTGGAGTTAAAAGAGAGCCTGTGCCGAACGACAGACATTGTGGTGATTTAGTGGTTATTTGCAAGTAAAACTGTAACTGGGATAATCTGTGTAGAGCTATTCGGGTTTCCGGGGCTTCCCCCAATACTTTTTCTCCAACCCCGATCCGATTTTCGACAGAAACAGACAGAGAGCAAAGAGCTGTTTATTGGCGCTAGGAATTCTCCCCGACGTGCACGCGCACATTACACACACGAGCAGCAAAGCTGAGAGCACTAGACAGTCTGGACAATAGTCAGGCTTCACTACTGAATTTCTCCTTGTTAAATGACAGCAGTACAACATTAATGGAGTTCTCTCAGATCTCACATAGTAGAGATTCTAATTCATGATGCAACATTAGTTGTTTTGATTGTTTGATTATTTTATTATCAAACAAAGGTCCTAGTCTATTTGATTGAAAGGTGAGATGATCAGGGGGGCAGAGTTTCCACTTTCATATTTGTGGGGACCCGGGCTGAGGAATGGATAGAGAGGCTCATTAAGGTGCAGGCAGCCAGTAGCAGAGTAGATATGAACCCTGGCTTCCACATCATAGAAGGAGACCAGGGCCTCGTTTCCCGATAACGATGGATCTTCGCTCGTACGATCATTCTCACGATGGATCTTCCGAAACATGAGCGCACATTCGCTCCACTCACGACGTTCTTGTACCTGTCCACTGACACGGTGCTGAAACGGGCTATGACGCAGGGGGAGACGCAGGAATGTTGGAGGAAAATGGGGTTAAAAAGGGTTAAAATATCTCCCCATCAAGGCCAACAGCAGAGTAGCCTACGAAAAGAATAGACTACAATAATATGAATGGTAAAGATATTAAAACACAATTGATTAGGCCTAGGCCGACATATATATCAGTCCTAATCCTGAACGCACTGTGCATACATTTTTTCATGGCGTTTCCCCCCCTGAAATAATTCGATATTACAAAAATCCAAAATGGCATTTGCTGATTTCTGAAACATATTTTTCGCAGCAAAGAGCCGACTTTATCTGATCCGCATGGTTTCATTGATTGGCTCTCTAGTATAGAATATTTGTAGACATTAAAAATGGGGGGGGGGGGAGACCGTTCCGGCCTTGCGCAGAATTTTGACAGGGTGGGGGGGGGGGGGGGGGGGGGGGGGGGTATAGGACGGAAATATGGGCTATTATGACACGGCTCTTCTCAATGCCGTGGAATGCTCCGTTCACTTGCATGGGCCCTTCACAACCACGCCAGCGTCTTCGGTTCCTAAGCGACCTCAACGTCTTTGGCTAACTATTTCACTGCTGATCAACACTACGAATGGTAACAAATAAATTGTAAAAAGACACCTTGTGAAGTTATTTTTTCGTTTGGCAATTAGCCGCTCATTATCGAAAATAAGCCCCTTCAGGTCGAAGCACCTCCGTTTCACGTCAGTGTCCGGTTTGCCCTGTCTGGGCTTATTTTCCGTCAATATTTTGTATTTGTAATTACAATATTATGCTGCTGAGACCCCCACAGATATTTGAGTTTGCTGTTTTCATGGAAGCCAGACCTCTCTCTATGGGAGCTCAGCTCCCACTGGCTCCCAACTTACTCGAACCCTGGCTATAGGTCTTTTTCCACTGCCTTTTTACACTTCGGTCGCAGCTTGGCACGCCCGGCGTAAAACTGTGTAAAACCGAGGGGGTCAAATCCCCCGTTCGTCACGGCGCGGGGTTTCTTGGTTCACTGGGAAAGGCGGTCTAGAGGAGTCTAGAACTCTTTAGAATAATTTGTATTATCGCATACTCCCGAATGTTTTAATTTTTTATGAAGACACCCGCATGCAATAAAGAGTTCACGTCTGAGTGTAGACTACAAACGCAAATAACTATGGTCAGGGATGTTCGTTACTGTCTAGACAGGGTACAATAAATAGTGAACTTCCTCACAGCCTCACCGAAGCGCCTACAGTGCTTAATGCAAACAATCGCAACAATAAACGCCTGCAGAAATTCTCCGACACCCGCTGGTCTCAGCATGATTTATGTCTAGTAGCCTACGTCTTCTGTCATTGATCAATATGAGGACATTTTAACCATGATGGTTGAATTCAGAGGGAGACAGTAAGTGCAGCTCGAAAACCACCTCTCACACGAGAGCAATTTAATCATTTGATTATATTATATCAACACCAGTGAGACGGCTCTCCTCGCAGTGACTGAGTCCCTCCGTGCTGCCAGAGCCTCGTCCCTCTCAACGGTTCTCATTCTCCTCGACCTGTCCACAGCATTTGACACAGTGAACCACCAGATCCTCCTTGCCACTCTTGCCGAACTTGGCATTACTGAATCTGCTCTTTCCTGGTTCACATCCTACCTGATGAACCGCACCTATCATGTTACATGGAATGGCTCCTTGTCCAAACCTTGCACGCTTGAAACTGGTGTCCCTCAAGGCTCTGTACTGGGGCCTCTTCTGTTCTCCCTCTATACCAGATCTCTGGGCTTGGTAATTGCATCACACGGCTTTTCCTATCACTGCTATGCTGACGACACTCAGCTATTTCTCTCTTTCCCCTCATCTGATAAAGCCCTGATTGCAACACGCATATCGGAATGTCTGGCGGACGTCAGCACCTGGACAACTGCCCATCACCTGAGGCTTAACCTCAACAAAACCAAGCTCCTCCTAATCCCAGTGAAAGATTGCCCACACATGTGGGCAATCTTTCCCTGGGATAACCTCAACAAAACCAAGCTCCTCCTAATCCCAGGGAAAGATTGCCCACACATGTGGGCAATCTTTCCCCCGGTGACCAGTAAGTCACCACACGGTGACTTACTGGTCACCGTTGAGAACATCATTGTATCTCCCTCTCCCACTGTCAGAAACCTCCGTGTGGTATTGGACAATCAGTTATGCTGCACCGCAAACATCACTGCGGTGGCCCGATCCTGCAGATTTGCACTTTACAACATCTGCAGAATCCGGCCCTTTCTCACAAGGGAAGCAGCTCAGCTTCTAGTCCAATCACTGGTCCTCTCCCGCCTTGACTACTGCAACTCACTCCTGGCTGGACTTCCTGCTTCTGTGATTAAACCTTTGCAGCGTATCCAGAATGCGGCAGCGCGCCTCGTGTTCAACCTACCGAAGTTCTCCCATGTGACCCCCCTCTTCCGGGACCTCCACTGGCTCCCTGTAGTAGCTTGCATCAAATTTTAGACAATGGTACTGGCACACAAGGCAGTCGGTGGAACTGCCCCTGCCTACCTCCAAGCATTGCTAAAGCCACACACCCCAGCTCGATCCCTCCACTCAGCTACCTCAGCTGGACGTCTGGTACCACCATCGCTAAGAGCTAGCAAAGGCCGTTCAGCAAAGTCACAACTTTTCTCGGTTTTGGGACCTCAGTGGTGGAACGAGCTCCCTGCCGCTCTCAGGACCGCAGAGTCGCTCACTATCTTCCGAAAAAGACTCAAGGCTCACCTGTTCAGAGTCCACCTCGACACTGCATAGCCACCCTCCCCCTTCTGGCCACCATTGTACACTGTATTGTATTAATGTACTGGTTTCCATCCTGGCTCCATAGCCAAGCAGGTGACCAATCACTGAACACTCACCTTATGATGCATTCTGGCTGACGTCTGACAGTAGTTTTCCATTGAGGGGCGGTGCTTGATTGCAGGTCAGGTTTTCGCCGTCTCTGAGGTGGAGCCAGAACTTTTGATTGCCGTAATCTGATAACCAAGAACTGTCAGTTCAGGTTAAGGCGTGCAGTGGCATGTGTTTAATAGAGGGTCATTTGAGTGCATATTTACCTACGTTTTTATAATGTTATTCACTAAATTTAGATTTTGCCCTGGATGAATCCACATCACTACTATGTGACCCACTGCATCACCTTTCATCAAACAAACAACAAAAAGAAGAGAGCACTTTTTGGGTACGATGGCTGTATGATGTCATCATATAATGTATTTTATTTTACTCTTATACACACAAACACAGGACACACACACACACACACACACCAACCACACCAACAAGTGGGCATGAAACCAACTCTCTCTCTCTCTCTCTCTCTCTCTCTCTCTCTCTCTCTCTCTCTCTCTCTCTCTCTCTCTCTCTCTCTTTTTATAAATGGTTCATGAACAGTTTTAATAAACGGTGACTCAACGATTCCAGGAATCCTTGGGGTGATTTGAATCTCTAGTCCCTGGTGGCCCGACCGGTAGAGCATGGCAGTTGCTGCCGCGCCCTCAGAGAACCACAGAACGGCCCGTAGTTCAGGGAAGGAACTGAATTCATAAATTAATTCAGGGCTTTTATTCGATAATTCAAGAAGACATATGTTCTACACCATTTATAGATCGGTTTCCATTATTTCTATTCGCTGACTCCCTCTCTAGGTGAAACACCTGCTGGTTCAGGCAGCACCTCTGATTGGCTGATAGGGCGACCCGGTCCCCTGCTGATTAGGCTCTGATGCGACACACCTGTCCTCCTCTTATTGAAGCTGAACTGAAGGGGCGTTCACAGGGGAGCCGGCAGCCCTGCAGCCCCACAATGAACCAGGACTGTTGAGGGGCGCAGGGGACCCCATTGGTTGGTTTGTTTAGACTCCTCGTTCAAAGGATCCCCATGTCCTCCCTGAGCAGCCCACACCTGGGCCTTCATCTCACTGGACGCTCTGGATACAAACACCTACTACTGGTCATATTTCGAGTTATAAACATTATCTTCTATAATTGTAGGTGAGAGATGGTTTAGGAACCAGACAGAATAGCCTTACACAACGATTCTAGTTTTTTTTTTCTTTCTTCTTTTTTTTTTGCGCAAAAATCTTTCTACAATTCTATAATTTATTTTTCTTGTCTCGTCTCATTCGGTAAAGGTAGGCTTGTTCAAAGCTTGTGACGTCATCTCTCAGCCGGAGTTCAGTACCTTGTAGAGCGACAGTGGAAGACGTCTTCCAGTCTGTCTGCTGCGGCTATCCTTACAAGCCACCAAGCCAACACCATATACATGTTGCACTAATTTAACACCTTCATGTTATTCTTCTACCTGCCTACCTGCCTGGAAACTTTCACTTATGTCAATTTTTTGTTTTTTCTTGGCTCGTGCTTTTCTTGAAGCTCCAACGGTCGACAAGCGTCACCACACTTTAAAATAACATAACACTTAAAGAGAAGACAAGAAGAAAAGAGAAAAACAAATAAACTATGATATTTTCAGATTAGATGTATAGACAGACGGAGAGACAGACAGACAGGCAGGTAGGCAGAAAGAAGGGGAGAGCCTAAAACAGAGAAGGGGAGAGCCCAGAACAGGGATCCTCCATCACCTGAGGCTGATATATTTCACCACAGTCTTAATAAAAGCAACCCTCTCTCTAGGTGCTATTATGGTTTGTGATTTGATATTGAGTCACTGTAGTTATATGAGGCTTATCTCCAAGACTTAATGTGTTTGAGTACAAGTCTGCAGACGACTCTTACGAGAACTGCTGATCAAAATAAAACAAGATACAAGATATCGATAGAGAGATTATCTATATATACTGTATATAGATATAAATAAATCGAAAGAGACCACGCTCTGATAAAGTCGACCAATGACAATCCAGGTCTTCAAGCCACGTTACATCTCAATGTCCAGACTCCCCATGTCGCAGTGAGAGTTAAACCAAAAAAAAACACCCCCTCATCCAACAACATGGCAGCAGTTATAACCTAGTGTCTGCGAACACACACACACACACACACACACACACACACACACACACACACACACACACACACACACACACACACACACACACACACACACACACACACACACACACACACACACACTCTCTTCACTCCCTCCGTTCTCGTGGACGCCTTATTTTTTGGATCGTTTGGACGCTCTTCACTTCCTCCCTCGTGATGCCCTATCGTTTGGACGCTCTCCGACGCTCCGTGGTCGCGATGGACATTGTGTTTAGGGAAGAGGGGGAAAATGGTGTAACTTTGTAAATAATAACAAACCTTGATGCTGAAGTTGTAGATAAATATTCGAAACTCATCCATGACTCTCTGTCTGCCTTTGCTGCCATTTTAACACGTAACATATTCCACTAAATACATATTGTACAGATACTTTATATATTCTATATACTGTACTGAGAATGTAGCTACATTCTTAGTAGGACAGGAATATATATTGTACTGAGAATGTAGCTATTCTACTGAATACATACCTAAAGAATGCATAGTTTACTGAGAATGTAACTTTTTCACAGAAAATGTCCCCATTCCACTTTTGTACATTTTTATTAAATTCGGAAAAGTGTGACTACGAAAATTAACTTCTTGAATTGTTTCCTTAAAAATAAATAGATTATTTGATCAAAATTAACATTTCACTTAAAAAAAATGTTTTGACTGCAATCTTTAACCATTTTACATCAATAAACGTCATAATCATCCAGGAGAAAACAGACATTGAACCACAGTAAGTTATTTAATAATGAGTTACAGTAACTTTGTTTTATGTTAGTCTCTTAATAGAATTCTCCTTGTCAAATGAACAGTACATTATAATAGAAATACATTTTTCTAAGATAGTAGAGATTCTTATTTAGGAAACCACATTATTTGTTTTGGTTGCTTGATCATTTTATCATGAAAAAAAGGTCCTAGTCTATTATATTGACAGGTGAGATGATCAGGGGGGCAGGGTTGTCACACGGACAGAGGAATGGATAGAGAGGCTCGCTGAAGGTGTAGCCAGTAGCAGAGTAGATATGAACCCTGGCTTCTACATCGTAGAAGGAGACCACACCCTCATCATAATCAACAAACACCCCCACCTTCTGGAGCTCAGCTCTCAGAGGGAGACAGACATCAGGGTCGTCATTGAATACCAACCCATCATTGTCGTAGTAAAGTGTCCATAAACCCGTCTCAGGGGTCTCTATGAACTGATCTTTTCTGTCGATGGACTCTCTGGCAACTCCGAAAGACCATTTAGTCTTGTCTTTAACCTGGACCTCAAAGTAAAATCTCCCTGAGGAGAAGCTCTGCCTCGTGAGAACACATACACACTGTGTAAATCTCTTCGGGTTGTCTGGGAGTTCCTTCTCTTCATCTTCATCATGTACTTGTTTCCCATCCTCAGAGAGGGTGAGACAGGGATGAGCTGTATCAGGATCCAGAGTCACATCTACTTCATACTGCTGGACTCTCTTCAGTTCAGCATCCTCACACAGCTTCTCCATCTCCATGTTCAGTGTCTCCTCCAGCTGATCCAGGGATCTCCTCAAGGTCCCTACATAAGACGGAGGACGGATCTCCACCGTCATCCAGTCCCTGGTGTGTGGAGGATCCTTCAGGGATTTGAAGGCTTCGAGGAAGTGAAGGTGGTCTTTAGTGTGTGAGAGCTGCTTCACCTCTGAGCTTCTATTGGTCAGGTCTTCTATTTCCTGCTCCAGCTCTTTGATGAAGTCTTCAGCTTGTTTCTCTGTGGATTTCAGTCTCTCTTTAACCATCCGGTTGAGATCATCCTGGCACTTTTCAATGCAGCGCTTCAGTGCAGTGAGGACCTGCACACCATCGGCTATCGCACTGTCTGCGTCTTCTTTGCTGCGTTTAGCTGTGTCTTTAATCTCCTTAATCTTTTGTTTTCTCTCCTGGATCATCTGATGAACTTCAGCCTCCATCTTCCCCAGCTGGGCCTTTTTCACTACATATTCTTCTTTTAGTGGTACAACAGGATGGAACCTGTGGGTGGTCGCTGTGCAGAACTGACACACACACACCTGTTCAATAATGCAAAAGAGCTCCAGTAGTTGATTGTGTTTCTTACACATTCTATCTTCCAGAAGGTCCATAGGCTCGACCAGCCGATGTTTCTTCAGGCCTGCGACTCTCTGATGTGGTTCCAGGTGGGTTTGGCAGTAAGAGATAAGACACACTAGGCAGGACTTCACGGCTTTCAGCTGGGTCCCAGTACAGACGTCACATGGAACTTCTCCTGGTTTAACAAAAGGCTGCTCTTTTACTCGTACGGATGTTCGAAACTGAGCGGCCAGCTCTGATAAGAGGGTATTGATCCATAAATCAGGTCTTGTGTTGAAAAGCATGTTGCAAAGAGGACATATGTACTTGATTTGTTCATTCCAGAACTCTGTAATACAGGTTCTGCAGAAGTTGTGTCCACATGGTGTGGTGACTGGACTGCTGAATGAATCCAGACAGATGGGACATGAAAAGTTCTCTTCAGACCAGGAAGGGTTAGCAGAGGCCATTCCTAGACACAGACTACAATGGTTATGTATTTAGCAAGTGCATTAGTTTTTAATTCCATAACAGAAAGAAAGGTTTTAACTTTTCTCAAAGTTGTGCTGCTTTACTCACCTTGTTGTTATTTCCGTCTGTCAGATTATTTGTTGCAAAATGCGTTCTTTTTTTCCTCCTGAAAGAGTGAACTGCTTTCACATCGGATGGATTTGGTTTATGGGAATGGTATGTTTTTTTCCTGATAAAGACATCCTCTGCTCTCCTCCCATAACACCTGGCTCCTCCCCTAACACCTGGCTCCTCCCCTAACACCTGGCTCCGCCCCCACGGTCAAGAACCATTCACCCACGACTTAATCAAGCAGAATCATTTTTATTTATTTATTTATTTGTTAACCTTTATTTAACCGGGCAAGAATTGCTTGAGATCAAATGACCTCTTATTCGAGCAAGGCCTTTTGTTTCTTTCTAAACACAATAACCCTGCAGTGAAAAAATTAGAGAATAAGAATCACATTTTAGACAATAGGGTTACAGTCATAAAATAACTTTCAGTAAAGTTTTGAAGGGAAACCCAGCATGCTGTATGAGCTGGTCCCAACCCACTGTAAGAATGTAAAAAATGCATTCTGGCTGACGTCTGGGAGACGGTAGTTTTCCATCGATGGGCAGGGCTTGATTGCAGATCCGGTTTTCACCGACTATGGGGTCAGCCAGAACATTTGCTTGAGGTAACCTGATAACCCAGAACTGTCGGTAAATGTTAACAAGTACAGTAGCATGTGTTTAATAGAGGGCCATTTGAGGGCATATTTACATGCGTTTTTAGATTTGTCATCAGTGTTTCTAATAACGCCGTTTAAAAGAATGGCGTTAGGTAACGCCGTATTATTTTCTCAGTAACGGTGTAATCAAACTTATTACTGTTTCCCTCGTTACAACGCCGTTACCGTTACTGTATGTTAAATGCGATGCGTTACTATGAATTGATTGAATTGAACTGCGTAATCCGAACGCACCCCTGGCTCCACACACAAACTGCTCGGGAGGAGACCGGATGGGTTAACAACGAGATAAGCGATTATGATTGGCTAAGGCAGAGTCATGTTTCATGGTAGCCAATCGGATCCAGGGCCCTATTTTAACGGTCTGAAACGCAAGTGGGAAGCGCAAAGCGCAAGTAGCTTTGTGGGCGGTTCTACGGCGCTATCGCTATTTTACAGGCGGATAAATGACACTTGCGTCGCGGCGCAAGTGTCAAAAGGGTTGGTCTGAAGCAGCCTAGTTACCCGTAGGTGTGGTTTGGGCGTAACGTCAAACAAACCAATGAGAGTGCCAGCTCCCATCCCCTTTAAGAGCCATGAGCGCATTTGAATTGGACGAGTTGATATTTTGACAGCGCGTCTGCAGTCTCCGATGAGACAGATGCACATGAATTTCAAACTGCAAATGGCTCAGTTTATTGCCAAATAATACGGCCTAATTCACACATGGAATAAGGGGTTTTCTTCCACAACTTCAGAAATACTGAGTCCTCAAATAAATTTCGGCAAAGAAAACGTATAGGCCTATGATATAACATATGATATGCGGCAACTCTGGTTCTATTTAATGATATACGGCGTACGCAATACATTATAAACATTGTTTCTTATCAGTATTGTATGCTATCCTAATATGCATGTGTCCCCGCGGTAATAGACATTGCCATTGATTGTATTATGCGTTACGTGTTTAGTTTGCGTGTGTTTAAACAGAGCACACACGCGCGCCCGCATTCATTCATTCTTTTTAACACTCACTCACGGTAAAACAATGTTTTTCACGATCAAATACTCATCAATCCTAAAAGTTATGGGCATGTAGGCCTACACTGTAATGGCTAAAACTTGTCTATTGTTTTACCACTTCTTGTGAGTTCCGGTGTTTGCTTTGTTGAACGCGTGAAAATAGAGTCCATGAGACGTGGCTATAATGAACTTGACTTTGTTTATTTCTAACATCAGATGTAAATTAAAGCATTGAAGTTTTGTCTTTGTTTCTTTGTTTGTTGGTTCAGCTCAGTTGCGTTTCCTCGCCACGGTCCCGTCAGGTTCATGACAGGTTCACATCCAGTAGGCACGTTCTGCTCACGGTCAATAATGGTATTCGCAGGCCGGAACTCTCCACTCTCCTTGGCCTGGCACACCTTTATGCTATAGACAATTAGTGCCTTACCTATAGGGGGCACACACTCAGAAACTAATTACAATTTCCAAATTTGGGACAATTCAATACAAATAAGTTCACTAATAATAATTTTGTCACACAAACTAAAATATCAAACTGAATACTCAAAAAAGGTCTCAAATGGCTCCTACACACCGGCCCCTAATAGTGTGCATGGGCAACTATTACAACACTCAAATCATAAAGGAGCCTAAATTCATTGTAGTTTACTGTTACCATTAATTCAAATCATCATGAGTAGGTACTACTTATCTCTGGCCGATGACTTTGTGGTCATCTTGTCTGCTCCTTCCAGAAGCAGACAGAGCTTGGTTACTGGCCTCTCAACACGCCAGTCTTTGTAATAATTTTCACTGTCCTCACCAAACCTCTGGAATCTGGTTTGACTTCTATTATTCTTCCAAGGTTCCAAGACCAACGAGGGGCTGAACTGTCCACTACCATCACAATGTCATCTACTTGGAATCCTTTCCTGACTGTAGTCCATTTTTGTCTTTCCTGTAACAGCGGTAGGTATTCTTTGGTCCATCTCTTCCAAAAGAGGTCGGCAAGAAACTGAACTTGTTTCCAGCGCCATCTGATGTATGTGTCTGACTTCTGAAATAGTCCAGGGGGAAAATCAGGATGGGCTCTTTCTGTAGGGAGTTTGTCCCTGTCCAAATCAAGTTCTTTCATTTCAGTCGCTCGGTCTTCTTTGGGGATATGAGACAGTACAGTGCGACTGTTACTCACCCATTTGGTTAGATGGAATCCTCCCTTGTGGCAAACACAGGTAAGGTCTCTCACCAGGTCGACGGCTTCATTTTCTGTTTCAAGAGACTTGCCGTCTTCTCTTTCAAGTTCAGCTTGTGTCACCACTTCAGCATGTCCATTGCTGATCACATCCTCCATAAACTCTGTGTACTCATTTTTGAATGTTTCATTTCTTTTTAACTTCCTTTTCAGGCCTATTAGGCGCTGCTCTGCAATTTTGATCAATCTTTTATCCTCTATTGACATTTCTTTGTCATCTAATTTCTCATTGAAGTCATGATTGTACTGTTGTACAATCAAATCTTCCAGCTTTGCAACTGATGTTCTGTTGACAGTAACTTTCTGATGCCCACTGCTGTCTGTCACGACACTCATCTAGAGGACCATTAACAACCCATCCCAATAGGGTCTTCACAGCATATGGCCCATTTTCACGACTATTTATTATTTCCCATGGTTCAATTGCTTTGGGAGCATTGTTGCCAATCAACAGCTCCACTTCAGCCTTGATTTTCGGGATCTGGATCTCACTCAAGTAAGGCCACCTAGCTAGCTCTTCTGTCTTTAGAATGCTGTCGGTGTCTACAGGCATACTCTTTTGTGTGTACACCTCAGGGAGTGCAATAAAATTGTTTTCGTTCAATGCACTAACCTCTATTCCATTTGCCATGTAGGTAATCACAGATTGTTCTTGGTTCATTGTCCTTAAGAGGATGTTGGTCCTTTTTCCTCTGATGTTCAGCTTGTTCAGGAGATTTTCTGTGCAAAAAGTAGCAGAGCTGCCAGGATCTAGAAAGGCATAGGTGTTAATAATCGTACTACCTCTTGTGCTTTTTACTTGAACAGGTACAATGGACAAAGTGCAATTCTGTACATTACCGGCCCCAGTATGTTCATCAGTTTTGACAGACACCTGCAGGCTCTTCAGTGTGGTCTCTTTGATATGCAAGGCACTTGGATGCTGCTTGTTGCAGATGGTGCACTGGAGACGTTTCCCACAGTCCTTGCTGATGTGTTCAGCCTTTGCCAGACATCCAAAGCAGACTCCATTCTGCATTACAAATTCAATTTTCTCTTCATGTGGTCTTGAATCAAACTGAACACGTCATGAGCTCATGCTTACCATTGCAGAAGAGACATGCTTTATCTGGCACCATGTTTTGGTTTGCTCTTGGTTGGTCTCGTGTCATGGTTTCCTCTGACGTCCGCTGAATCGGCTTCACGTCAACTTGTGTAGCAAAACTACCTTTAGGATGTGGCTTCACTGGGGGTCTGGATATGATCCTGCTGGAGCTAGGCTCCTGAATGTCACCAAAAACTGGATCTGAGACAATGGAAGCTTGTTTTTCAATGAAGGATACCAGGTCAGCCATTCTCACTCTGATATCGCGTTGTTGTATTTCGCAGCTGGTCATGCACTGGTCTAGCAGTACTGAAAGACGGTGAAAGAGATGGCATTCTAGGTATTCTAGGTGTTCTAGCTGTTGTGGTCAAAACAGGGAATTGCACATGAACCCCATCTATAGGCCTTGTATCTCTTACAGTCTGTTCAGCAATTGGCTCAGAAATCTTTTCAATATTCTCCTCATAATACGAATTCATTGCATTCAATTCTGTATGGTTAAATGCATTGAATGTTGTATCAACAGCTTGTGCTTCAGCATTTCTGAGATAGTTAATTTTGGCTGTAGTTGCAGACAATTCAGCTTGTAAGTCATGAGCCTCCATTCTCTTTCTGCTGAGCTCCTTTCTCTTTCTCAGTTCATCTTCCTCCTTTCTCAGTTCATCTTGCTCATCCTCTAACGCATGCTTTTTCTGTAAAGCTGCAGCCTTAACGAGTAGTGCTTCTCTGTCTGCCTCTGCACAGATGCGCACAGCTGTCGTGGATGAAACAGAGCTAGTGCTTCTCAAGGAAAGCCTATCTTCCTCAGTAGGCCCGACACTGATATCAGGATTATTTTCCAATCCAGTATAGGAAACGGTAACTTCATGCAAACGATTTTCAATTGAATCTATCCACCTCGTGACGTTGGCTAAAAAGGTGGTTATCGGCTCAAGCCTCGGTGCATACCAGGACTTAGTATCCTCATTTCGATCTTCCTCTTCTAACATTTCTTGGTATGAATCATCAAGAGATTTGTATTCCTCTAACATGTTATTAAACATAACCATATTACTTTTCACTTCATTAAAACTTGTTTCGTCATTCATCAAAGTATTTACAATGTTCATTCGTCTCGTCAAATGACACAATTTGCCCGACCTCGATGAGCGCAATCTGGCTGCTTCATTGAGGTTTTCTTCAGGTAGGCCCAAACTGGCCTCCTTCACGGGATCTGTCATCTTATATCAATACAATTTTCATTCGTTCTCACAAAAACTGTTCTTCAACTTCATCAAACCCAGAATTTCAACAAAAAGCCTTTCTATCGTGCTCTGTATGCGTAAATTGCGTTTGTCCATGCACGATATGGCACAAAAAAGGTTTCAAAAGTATAGTCCATCCATAGTACATTGCATTCAAATGGGAAGCGAACATACCTCCGATCAAGTTAATTGATTGGTTTGTTTGTTGCGCATGGTTCGCTGCTGCTTCTCAGTGAAAGGTTCGTAGTAATCCAAGGGTTGGCTTGTTCCAAGGGTAATGCAATTATATCCAGTAATGATCCATCAAAAGGTCCAAAGTTGCGTCATTATTGACTATTGTAATGGCTAAAACTTGTCAATTGTTTTACCACTTCTTGTGAGTTCCGGTGTTTGCTTTGTTGAACGCGTGAAAATAGAGTCCATGAGACGTGGCTATAATGAACTTGACTTTGTTTATTTCTAACATCAGATGTAAATTAAAGCATTGAAGTTTTGTCTTTGTTTCTTTGTTTGTTGGTTCAGCTCAGTTGCGTTTCCTCGCCACGGTCCCGTCAGGTTCATGACAGGTTCACATCCAGTAGGCACGTTCTGCTCACGGTCAATAATGGTATTCGCAGGCCGGAACTCTCCACTCTCCTTGGCCTGGCACACCTTTATGCTATAGACAATTAGTGCCTTACCTATAGGGGGCACACACTCAGAAACAAATTACAATTTCCTAATTTGGGACAATTCAATACAAATAAGTTCACTAATAATAATTTTGTCACACAAACTAAAATATCAAACTGAATACTCAAAAAAGGTCTCAAATGGCTCCTACATACACGATGTCTCTGTCAAGAAAATATGTGTTTGCTGTACGGTGTTTGCAGATGCATTGATTTAAAAGTACAACTTATTACCGCTGCATCAGCTGTTCTTTACCAAATAATTTACCACGAATGTGCGGCTAGGTAGATGGGAGAAGCAAAGTGTATGCACGAGGTGCACAAGCAATCCGTATGCATCGCATGCGCATGTATGCATGCGCCCTTAAAATAGCATCTGAACAACGCGCCACTGACTTTAAACCAGGTATTTCCTGGTCAGTAGCGCAATGGTATTCAGAAACGGCAAAATACTGTTTGCGCCAGAATACGCCTCCTCCTTCCGCCGAACCGCCCCTTGGGGCGCATGATCAATCCCTAATTTACCGGCGAGTGGCGGTGGTGGGAAAAGAACGCTCTGCGCCAGTTGTAAACTAGCAACGACACATGCGCCAGTGACTAAGTCACTTGCGCCGGATGCAAGATAGGGCCCCCAGTGTTTTTACACACAAGCCTGGACACACCAAACTGATTCGATTAAGTAGCAGAAAAGGCGAGTCTGAAAAGTTGGCAATTTCAGTAGTATTCGGCAGATGTTCCAAAGCCTTTGCAGCCAAGCAAATAAAAATTCAGTTGGAAGTATATCAGGGCCTTGAATGGGCAGTTCAATCATTTAAAAAATCCAAATCCAAAATCCAAATTCTTTGACATATAGCAACTTTTTTTTTTTACAGTAACGCAAATAGTTACTTTCACTGGTAACTAGTTACTTTTATTATAGAGTAATTCAGTTACTAACTCAGTTACTTTTTGAAACAAGTAGTGAGTAACTATAACTGATTACTTTTTTAAAGTAACGTTCCCAAATCTGGTCATCATATAAGGTTCTTTATTTCCCTGTTATACACACAACAACACAGGACACACACACACTCACACACAAACAGGTGTCACCATCCCAACAACTCAGCATGAAACAAAAGTCAGTCAGTCAGACAGGTCAGGTCAGGTCAGGTCAGGTCAGGTCAGGTTCTCTCTCTCTCTCTCTCTCTCTCTCTCTCTCTCTCTCTCTCTCTCTCTCTCTCTCTCTCTCTCTCTCTCTCTCTGTTTACCAGTTAAAAAATCATTGACATGACCTTTAAGGCTAAAAGCTAGGCTAGTATTTAAGCCCTCTAAACCCTAAGCCCAGAGGACAAGGAAACACCCCCTAAAAGCACAGAGGGAAGGAACCCTGGACTGAACGATAATAAAAGACCTTAGTGAAAGTTATAACACTTTAGACAACACAACATTTATCACAAATGAGAGTTAGATTTGTTTTAATAAACGGTGACTCAACGATTACAGGAATCCTTTGGTGATTTGACTCTCTAGTCCCTGGTGGCTCGACCGGTAGAGCTTGGCAGTTGGTGCCGCGCCCTCAGAGAACCACAGAATGGCCCGTAGTTCAGGAAGGAAATTAATTCATAAATTAATTCATGACTTTTAATCGATACTTCAAGCAGACATCTTTTCTACACCATTTATAGATCGGTTTGCATTATTTCTATTCGCTGACTCCCTCTCTAGGTGAAACACCTGCTGGTTCAGGCATCACCTCTGATTTGCTGATTAGGCGCTGATGCGACACACCTGTCCTGGGCTTATTGAAGCTGAACTGAAGGGGCGTTCACAGGGGAGCCGGCAGCCCTGCAGCCCCACAATGAACCAGGACTGTTGAGGGGCTCAGGGGACCCCGTTGGTTGGTTTGTTTAGACTCCTCGTCCAAAGGATTACCAATGTCCTCCCTGAGCAGCCCAGACCTGGGCCTTCATCTCACTGGACACTCTGGATACAAACGCCATGATAATGGTCATATTGTGAGTTATAATTTGGCTAACATGATCTTCTATAATTGTAGGTGAGAGGTGGTTTAGGAACCTGACAGAATTGCCACATACAACGAGTCTTGTTATTAAAACGATTGAGGTTTTGTATGGCACAAAAAAGCTGTCAACAATTCTAAGCTTTCTCTTACTTATCTCATCACATTTTGGACAGGTAGTACTACCTGCAAAGTGTTTCACATTTGTACTTCTATTTAAGTGGAGTATGTCCATCGGGGGCCAAAGTTCAGCACTATTCAAATTTCAGGGCGGTAGGACCTTCCTATCTCAAAAACTGTTTTTCTTGTTGTTCTCGGGGCCCCGGGCAATGTGTGTAAACATTTTAGCATCCCTAGCTATCTCGAAAAGGCCGGAAAAGGGGCGTGACCTCCAACAGTACAATAAATGTACATAAGACAGAGGTTCGTTTCTAGTCCCCATTTTTGGTGGGATGGAGGTGTACATTTGTGGCTTAAGGTGTGTAGACACAGCTGGCCGGTGGCCACGTTTTTGAAGTCTGGGGTCAAAAGGTCAAAAGGAGCCGGCACCACGCCGCTTATGAGATAACAAAAAGTTAATGTGTATTTCTCTCATAACTTTTTGTCATTATTAAAGAGAGGCCGGATCCTCAGATATGCATGTTGGATGGCTAGGGTGTAGGTCTGGGAAGAACTTCAGGCCAAAATCTTGCAAGCGAGCCGCTGGGTGAGGTGCAACGAGATGGAGCACTTGCTGAGTTATTTCCTGTAGGGCTGGAGCCCCAGGTTGATGCGTACGCGTCCTTTGAGACCCCCTTTGATACACTCGCTCGCCCCTTTGATACACTAGCTTGCTGTGGGCGTGCATGAACCATGAACCAACGGGTCGGCACCTAGCTGTAAACAGTGCCGCGCCTATGAATGTGACGTATTAATCACGCGACACAACAAATCGATGACCAAATTCGTTGCCAACGCTTTTAGTAATCGATTTTAATCGATTTTATTATTTTAGGGTTGCAGCCCTAAATGAATGCAACGTTTATATGGCTTGGTGGCTGGTGTGTCGAGGATAGCCGCAGACAACAGAGTGAGAGACGTCTTCCGCTGTCGCTCTCGAAGGTGCAGGACTTTGGCTGAGTGATGACGTCACACGCTTTAGAGCCATTGGCCGCGTGGTTTTGGGAATCACCCCCGGTGTACATACTCTTTATTAGGGATGCACGATATATCGGCAGTGATATCGTTATCGGCCGATGTTAGTCATTTTTTAACATATCGGCATCGGCCCGATAAGTAAAACTGGTCCGATATTAACAGCCGATATTTATTTCCGTCTAGTTGCCGTTGTGTGTGTTTTTTGCCCATGTGCAGCTTGTTTGGTCATGTGACATTGTCAGTGACGCAGCCAGAGACGCACGAAGAGGCAGTACAGGAGTGTTTGTCACCTTAACTGAAAAGAATCAATGTCGGCGGTTTGGATGTTTTTTACGGTCTCAAATGAAGGTACTCGAATTGCAATATGCAGTACTTGCAAAGCCGAATCAATGCGCGGAGGATGCCGTGTCAAATCATTATATACATTATCGTAGCGAAATACAGTTTCGGTTGTGTTTTATTTGGTGTTCCATTATCCCATTGAAACGGAAACCGGAACCGGAACCGGATATGTTTATATTTGGTTGTAGTCTTTTCGCTCGGTTCTCCAGATCAACAATAGGGCTAGAACCGAGTGAAAAGACTACAACCAACCTCTCTTGATATATTTGATTTAGCCTATTTCACAGATTTGAGTTGAAATTGACTTAAACTTGAAACACTTTTTGGAATTTATTAGAATTAATTTATTTGTCTGGTTACCATGAATATTGGCAAATTTGATTTAAGTTATAAAACCTTGTCAAGATATTTTGATTTGTGATCGTTATTGTGATTTATGATCCAAACTTTTTCATAGATGCAAGTTGTAAAAGTAGCCTAAAACTAACACTGTTAGTAACTTGTGTTTGTTATGGATGCCCTGTAACTTGTTGAAGAAACAATGTATTTCGAAGTTTTGGTAAATAAAGAAAGGAATAACTTTTTCATATTCAGTGTTTACATGTTCTTCAGTATACAAAATAATCATAGAAACTTGTTTTTATACCAATATCGATATCGGTAAATATCGGTTATCGGCCGTAACAGCAATTTTAATATCGGATATCGGTATAGGTCAAAATTTTCATGATGAGATGAGATAGAAAAAGAAAGCATAGAATTGTCTAAAGATTTTTTAATGTTGGCGAACTGACCGACGCAAACTGAATCAAGGAAAATAATCATGAAATCCATCACTACTGCACACCTGTTAAACATTGAATAATCAGTGTGTACAGGTTAAACCAGCCATTTAAAGAACCGTTTATACACAAGTATTAATGCAGGGCCATGGCCAGTGGCAAACAGTGGGAAGAAAGTCAGCAGCGCTGCTAATGTAACTCTTAGCAAACACAACGTGTTCTCTTAGCAAGCACCAGATTCCAAACGAGACCCCTGACGTGAACAACAAATATTTATTGCAGTATTTTCATTGACGCAAATAAACTCTTCATATACTTTTACTGACTATTGCAGTAGTCTTCATTCCTTTCCGCATCACGTCTGTCTGCGTTCTAACGTCATCTATTGCCCTCCTCCTGAGTCAAGCAAAAGTTTTGGTTTTGAGAGCGAGGAGAGTTGATCATGGACCTATAAAGAAAGGAGTGGATCGGGTGGCGTGTGGTGGCCGTTCGGCCATCTTTGTAGTCCCCACACTGACTACAGGAACACACTTCTTAAGATGTGTTATTACATGTCCTTAAGGGTTTGGTCTCTCACAATTTCCAAATTGTAATAGATATTATCTATATAGTTTAGATATTGTAGTCTGCCCCCAGCATAATAAATATTGTAGAATAAGCCAAGTCTAGATCGTCTCAACCTGTTCAATATTTGTTTCTCAACCCCCGTCAACTACTTCCTCAAAACGCACGCACGCATGCACACACACACACACACGCACACACACAAATCCATATATGCACACACACACACACACACACACACACACACACACACACACACACACACACACACACACACACACACACACACACCAAACCCAAGGGGTTTCCATCGAGACTGTTTCGCTGTCTGCTGCTCTCAGCTCTGCTGCTCGTGTGTGCTCTGTGCGCGTGCACATCGGGGAGAGTTTCTACAGTAGCGTAGCACCAATGAGCAGCTCTTTGCTCTCTGTCTTTTTCTGTCGAAAATCGGATCGGGGTTCGATCAACGCCAGTTAATCACGGTTATAGTCGCAAATCCCCACTAAATCCCCACAATGTCTCTCGTTTTGCACCGGCTCTCTTTTAACTCCAGAAAGAAGAGAAAACACATCAACGCATTTGAAGAGGCTGACACGGTGAACGAATGTAGTGCACTCAAGTAAAGTTGGGGCGGAGCCAGAAGGGGAAATTACATCATGTTGAGGAAACGAAACCTAAAGCGCCACAACGTGAAAGCAGTTCTCTATTTCAGGAGTATAATAACACACATTAAATAGTCAGACAGACAGAAACAACAACAAGGTGAGTAAAGCAGCCCAACTATGAAATAAGTAAAAAAAACACTTTCGCCGTTATGGAATAACAAAAACAATGGGATTGTTCAATACATAAACCTTGTCGTCATTGTTTAGGAATGGCCTCTGCTATCACTTCCTGGACTGGAGAGAACTTTTCATGTCCCATCTGTCTGGATGTGTTCAGCAGTCCAGTTTCAACTCCATGTGGACACAACTACTGCAGAACCTGTATTACTAAGTTCTGGGATGGACAAACCAAGTACAAATGTCCTGTTTGCAACAAGCTTTTCTACAGAAGACCTGATCTACAGGTCAATACCCTCTTAAAAGGGATGGCTGATCAGTTTAGAACGTCCAAACGGGTAAAAGAGCAGCTTTATGTTAAACCAGGAGAAGTTCCCTGTGACTTCTGTATTGGGACCCAGCTGAAGGCTGTGAAGTCCTGCCTAGAGTGTTTCATGTCTTTCTGCCAAACCCACCTGGAGCCACATCAGAGAGTCGCAGTCCTGAAGAAACATCGGCTGGTCGAGCCTATGGACCGTCTGGAAGACAGGATTTGTAAGAAACATGATAGACTTCTGGAAATCTTCTGCCAGAATGACCAGGTGTGTGTGTGTCAGTTCTGCACAGAGGGTGACCACAGGTCCCATCCTGTTGTACCTCTAAAGGAGGAATATGAAGTGAAGGCGGCCCAGCTGGGGAAGATAGAGGCTGAAGTTCTGCTGATGATCCAGGAGAGACAAAAAATTATTCAGGAGATTAAAGACACAGTTAAACGCAGCAAAGCAGATGCAGACAGAGAGATTGCCGATAGTGTGCAGGTCCTCACAGGTCTGATGCGCTGCCTTGAAAAGTGCCAGGATGATCTCAACCAAATGGTTAAAGAGAGACTGAAATCCACAGAAAAAAAAGCAGAAGAATTCATCAAAGAGCTGGAGCAGGAAATAGAAGATTTGACCAATAGAAGCTCAGAGGTGAAGCTGCTCTCCGGCAATAAAGACCACCTCTACTTCCTCCAGACCTTCAGATCCCTGAAGAAACATGCGCCCACCAGGGACTGGACGACGGTGGAGGTCCGTCCTCCGTCATACGTAGGGACCCTGAGGAGATCCTTGGATCAGCTGGAGGAGACACTGAACATGGAGATGTCTTCAGTTCAGTGATGCTGAACTGAAGAACGTCCAGCAGTATGAAGTAGAAGTGACTCTGGATCCTGATACAGACCATCCCAGTCTCATCCTGTCTGAGGATGGGAAACAAGTACATCACGGAGGTGTATGGAAGGAACTCCCAGACAATCCTAAGAGATTTACAAAGAAGTTTTATGTTCTCACGAGGCAGAGCTTCACCTCTGGGAGATATTACTTTGAGGTCCAGGTTAGAGACAAGACTATATGGCGTTTAGGCGTTGCCAGAGAGTCCATCGACAGAAAAGGTCAGATCAGAGTGACCCCTGCGACGGGTTACTGGATTATTACTTTCAACGACGATGTGTTGGGCTTTAATGAGGTCCCTGTTGTCCGTCTCCCTCTGAGAGGTAAGCTCCAGAAGGTGGGGGTGTTTGTTGATTATGATGAGGGTCTGGTCTCCTTCTATGATGTAGATGCCAGGGTTCATATCTATTCTGCTACTCGCTGCACCTTTACTGAGCCTCTCTATCCAATCCTCAATCCATGTACACAATGTGATGGTAGAAACTCTGCCCCCCTGATCATCTCACCTGTCAATCAAACAGACTAGGACCTTTGTTTGATAATAAATTAATCAATACCTCAATAATCAATAACTAATGTTGTTACCTGAATTAGAATATGTACCATTTGAGATCTTAGAGAACTGTATTTATATCATAATGTACGCTGTCATTCGACAAGGATAATTTTATTAAGAGACTTACACAAAGCAAGCATTATAAACTCATAAATTATTAAATAACTGTGGTTCAATATCTGTTTTCTCCTGGATGTTTTTGATATGTTTAGTGATGCAAAATTGTTAAACGTTGCAGTCAAGTAAAATGTTGAAAGTGTGAAATGTTCATTTTGATCAAATAATCGATTTATTTTAAACAAAACAATTTAAGAAGTTAATTTTAGTAGTTAAGCGAATAATGTATGACATGACAACACAATCAAATGTTTGTACACTTCAGATAAAAATGTCAGAAAAGTACAATGGGGACTTTTTCTGTGAAATGGGTACATTCTCAGTACACTATGCATTAATTAATTAAGTATGTATTCAGTAGAATAGCTACACTCTCAGTGCAATATGTAGAACATGTATGGGCTCTCTACAATATGTATTCAGTGGAATAGGTATATGTTCTGTACAATATGCTGATGGCTAGTTCAAGCAGTCTCACCTGGCCCCTTAGACTGATTTAACTCGGGCTTGGTGAGGCTGGACGCCTGTTTTGCATTGAGTAATCAATGGCTTTGCGCGCGTGCGTGTGTGTGTGTGTGTGTGTGTGTGTGTGTGTGTGTGTGTGTGTGTGTGTGTGTGTGTGTGTGTGTGTGTGTGTGTGTGTGTTTGTGACCCACTTTAAACACTGTACACTAGTACGGTAGTTCTTCAAACGATGCATTCATTACCTCGACTGGTTTATTTCACTCTATATAGAATTGAATTGAAGATGTTTTTATTTTGAACAAGTAAAGAAAAAGAAAAAAAAAAAGCAATAATAAACAATAAAAGGATGAAACAAGTGCACAGTTACAATAAAGTAATATTTACACACAAATCTTTTGAATTGTAAAAAATTATCTACATATATACTGTATATGACTTCAAGCTTGATGATAACAGCCTTCTAAACCTCCTGGGAGGTAGAGTAGGTCTCTACTGATCCATCGCTATGGGGCTGATAACGTAAACTAACTACGGCTCTGCCGTCTGCCTTCTCTGAACCTTCTACTACTTCAGACATCGTCACTTGTTAAATTTTCAACATTAACCTTGTTCAAACCATTTAACAAATCAACACACTTGTATCTTCAATAATCTGAAAACCGAATTTCGATCACCTTTATACCTTTTTCAGAATTAAAATTTAAGTTCCATATCGCATGTCGGCTTCGTTTTCAGTTGGTCCCATTGTTTTACGGCTGAGGTTAGAGCGCGGAGGACGGGCAGGCAGTGTTGCCGGGTTGGGCGGTTTACCATCTGTGGCATTTTAGCAAGCACACTCTCGCAGTTTGTGAGGACGAAACGCATTCTAGTTATCTTATGGAATTCATTGTCGTTAAATGACTGCATTACAACATTAATCAATCAATATACTTTATTGTCATTGCACATGTTGCAGAGCAACGAAAAATACCAGTTACATTCCGTCCGAGAAACATAAAAGACAGTTTGGGGAGACGGGACGGAGAGACTGTCAGGCGCTCGTTAGATAAGAAACATGCGGCCTGCGTTAGATAGGAAAATTAAAAAAGCTAAACAAGAGGGTGACGAGGGAAAAAAAAGTCAATACCCCAAACTATGCTCCTCTAAGGGGGGCACATTGTAGGGATTAGCAAAAAACACCTCAACACATAAGCAATATATCAAAAACATCACAAACACATGTGGGAGGGGGGAAGGATATCGGGGAGGGGAGGTGTCACAGCTCAGACCCCGGGAGGAGGACGCAGCCAACGGGCGCATCGCATCACTCACGGCATACTGTACTGTAACGAGGGACGGAGAGGGGGAGGGAGTCCAGTAGGCGGTGAGTCCAGGGGGTGTGTGTGTTAACTGTCTTGTGTGTGTGTGTGTGTGAGCCCAAGGACTCCATCTCCACCCAGACTCAACAGTGTCTCTCCCATCTGATGCTGGTGACGAGGACACGGCCGTCGCTGTGGAGACGACCACGAAGAGTTCCGAACCAGAGACAAAGTTCACGGGAGGTGGAGGATGGGGGGAGGGGTGGCAGGGCATCTGTCTGCATAACAACCAGGGGAGTGGAGAGATATCAGCCTTCCAAGGCCGAAGTGGCGGAGCCGAATAAAGATAATGATTGCTTTGGGTCAGGCCGACTCTGCAATTAATGCAATTAATGCAGTTCTCTCAGATCTCACACGGTAGAAATTCTAATTCAGGAAACAACCTTAGTTGTTTTGGTTGTTTGATTATTTTATTATCAAACAAAGGTCCTAGTCTGTTTGATTGACAGGTGAGATGATCAGGGGGGCGGAGTTGTTACTTTCATAATCATGGCGGCCTGGGCAGAGGATTGGATAGAGAGGCTCAGTAAAGGTGCAGCCAGTAGCAGAGTAGAGATGATCCCTGGCTTCCACATCATAGAAGGAGACCAGACCCTCATCATAATCAACAAACACCCCCACCTTCTGGAGCTCAGCTCTCAGAGGGAGACGGACAACAGGGTTATCAATGAATATCAACCCATCCTTGTAGTAGAAAAGAGTCCAGGAACCATTCTCAGGGGTCACTATGATCTCTACTTTTCTGTTGATGGACTCTCTGGCCACTCCTTAATACCATTGAGTCTTGTCTTTAACCTGGACCTCAAAGTAAAATCTCCCTGAGGAGAAGCTCTGCCTCGTAAGCACATGTATCTTCTTTGTAAATCTCTTAGGGTTGTCTGGGAGTTTCTTCCTTACACCTCCATTATGTACTTGTTTCCCATCCTCAGACAAGATGAGATGGCGATCAGCTGTATTAGGATCCAGAGTCAAATCTACTTCATACTGCTGGACCCTCTTCAGTTCAGCATCACACAGCATCTCCATCTCCATGTTCAGTGTCTCCTCCAGCTGATCCAGGGATCTCCTCAAGGTCCCTACGTATGATGGAGGACGGACCTCCACCGTCGTCCAGTCCCAGGTGGGTGGAGGATTTTTCAGGGATCTGAAGGTCTGGAGGAAGTGGAGGTGGTCTTTAGTGTGCGAGAGCTGCTTCACCTCTGAGCTTCTATTGGTCAAATCTTCTATTTCCTGCTCCAGCTTTTTGATGAGGTCTTCAGCTTGTTTCGTTGTGGATTTCAGTCTCTCATTAACCATTTGGTTAAGGTCCTCCTGGCACTTTTCAATGGAGCGCATCAGAGCGGTGAGGACCTGCACACCATCGGCAATCTCTCTGTCTGCATTGGCTTGGTTGCGTTTAGCTGTGTCTTTAATCTCCTGAATATTTCTTTGTCTCTCCTGGATCATCTGCTGAACTTCAGCCTCCATCTTTCCCAGCTGGGCCATCTTCACTTCATATTCCTCCTTTAAAGGTACAACAGGATGGGACCAGTGGTCTTTCTCTGTGCAGAACTGACACACACACACCTGTTCAGTCTGGCAGAAGAGCTCCAGAAGTCGGTCGTGTTTCTTACACATCCTGTCTTCCAGACGGTCCATAGGCTCGACCAGCCAATGTTTCTTCAGGACTGCAACTCTCTGATGTGGCTCCAAGTGGGTTTGACTGAAAGACATGAAACACTCTAGGCAGGACTTCAAAGCCTTCAGCTGGGTCCCAGTACAGACGTCACAGGGAACTTCTGCTGGTCCAACACAAGGCTGCTCTTTTACTCGTACAGAAGTTCCAAACCGATCAACCATCTCTGATAAGAGGATATTGACCCGTAAATCAGGTCCTGTGTTGAAAAGGTCATTGCAAACAGGACATTTGTGCTGGACTTGTTCATCCCAAAACGTAGTAATACAGGTTCTGCAGAAGTTGTGTCCACATGGCGTGGTAACTGGACTGCTGAACACATCCAGACAGATGGAACATGAAAAGTTCTCCTCAGACCAGGAAGTGTTTGCAGAGGCCATTCCTAGACGCAGACGACAAGCTTTATGTATTGAGCAATACCATTACTTTTGTTATTCCATAACTGTAAACAGGATTTAACTTCTCTCAAAGTTGTGCTTTTTTACTCACCTTTTTGTGGTTTCTGTTTCTTAGACATTTTTTTCCAAAATGATTCCCTTATTATTACCTTAAGTTGTATTTCCTTAACAAGATGTCCTCTCCTCTCCTTCCCTAACACCTGGCTCCTCCCCTGGCAGCTGGCACCGCCCCCACGGACACAGTTCAATAACGGTTCAAGTTCCACACTCTGGCTTTGGGGGCATTCATGCGCTGTAATTCAAATGCGTTGATGTGTTTTTAAAAAAGAATTGAAAATAGAATGTGTGACAAAACACAGACCAATGGCCGGTGCACAACCAGACACTTTGTGGTGTTTTAATGGTGATTTGCCACTTAAACTGGGATTAAGAGATATTAAAAAACAGTTTACTTGACTTGTCCTGATGCTGGTAATTTTCTCCACAGTCAACAAAAATAAATAAAAATAAAAGCAACACTATCCCTGTGGGTCCAGGTTATATGTGCTATTATGGTTTGTGTTTTAATATTGAGTTAACGCTGGTAGTTATATAAGGCTTATCTCCCAGACTTCAACCTCATGAAACAGCTGCATCACGTGGCTCAGGGTAGGGCAGACGAACCAGACCAACAAATTCACTATTCAGAGACGCACAACTGGTATCTGTAATTTAGTTCTAGTTGTTATCAAGGTGTGCATTGAGCCTCAGAAAATGAGAAAATAGTGGGTGGAGGAGTCTGTGTCCCTCCTGGCTAGGGGGCTACGGATTTCGGAATTTGAGGAAGTACAAACTTTTGGGGGCGGGTCTTTCAGACAGTACCTCTACAATGCTGATGCCTTAATGAAGCTGTTAAGGTCCTTGTTATCTGGCTATCCGGGCAACATTTCTGCCTGATGGGAAATTGAGACCCACTCATCAGGAGACTTCCGTTCTGGGGGGTAGTTAAGAACGTAATACTAAAGCACACACACACACAATAGAGATGGGGATTCGAGTCTGAGACTCGGACTCGAGTCGCACTAAAGTCGCACAAACGGCGACTTCAGGCTTGACTTGTGACTCCACCCAAAAGACTTCAGGCTTGACTCGGACTCGAGCTTCGAGACTCGTCAAGTCATGCAATTATAGCTTTAAATCTAAGTTCATTCGTGTATTTGTATTAGGGATGGGCAACGATCGCCGAATAGTTGAATAGTCTGAGTCACGTAGAATATCGAATAATGTATGTGAATATCGTTATTTATTACACGGCTCTTCTCAATGCTGTGGAACGCTCTGTTCACTTGCATGGGCCTTCAAAACTTCCAGCAGTGAATTTTTTTTGGAAGCATATTGCTAAGCATACAATGACCGCTGTTAAGGAAAGTGGATTTTTTGCCGTCAGTCTAATACTCCGGAAGTAGTCCGGTAACTTATCAACCCCAGCGTCCTTGGTTGCTAAGCAACGTCAACGTCTTTGGCTGACTATTTCTCTGCTGATCAACACTACGAATGCTGGTAACAAATAAATTGTAAAAAGACACAGAGTGTGAAGTTACTTTTCTTGTTTTGGTATTTTGGCCGTATAATAAGCAGAATAATGCATAGAACGTCCGCGATCATTATTGTAAATAAGCCTTATTCTCCCGATAATGACCGGTGTTCTATACATTATCCCTTACCAGACCAGATGGCCAGAGACTTAGACTTGACTTGGACTTCTGGCAAAAGACTTGAGAATTGACTTGAACTTGCCCCTCAAAGACTTGAGACTTGACTTGGAATCGAGCTCAAAGACTTGAGAGTCGTCGTCCAACGAATGTCTTGTGAACATCTCTGACGCACACACACACACACACACACACACACACACACACACACACACACACACACACACACACACACACACACACACACACACACACACACACACACACACACACACACACACCCACAAACACACACACACACACTCCTTCTCTCAGGTCCAGCAGGTTTGTTTTTTGGGTTGTTCCTCCTCTGTTCTTTCTTGGCTCGTGTTTTTCTTAAAGCTCCAACGGTCGACCAGCGACACCAACCTTTAAGAAACAGAACAACAGAACAGAGAACCAGAAGACAGAAAGCTTCTCCTCCTCCCTCCCCTCTCGGTGCGGTGGTGGGACCAACTAAAGCGCCACGTGGAGCCGTGTGGTTTGCTTCGGCAGTGCCGGGGAACCCTGAGGTGAGAGACAGAGAGACGGTCATATCTGACCCATGAGCACCACACGCCAACCCCCCTTTACCGTAGAGTCTACACAACCGCAGATATTCACCGCCTTCTACCGGTGAACGACCACGTGACTGCACGTATCTAAAAGGCACCTATGGAAGCATATATGACGCAAAATTCAAGTGACAATGCAATTTGCAATTCATTAAGTTATTGCATTATGCAATTGACAATTCATTATGCATTTAATGTGTTATTCAAAGTGTATTTTAGTATGCAAAGTAACAATGAAATCCTCAATTCAATTTGAAAAAGTAATAACTATAAAAATATAATTATAATAATAATAATGATAAAATATAGCTGCATGCGGCAATGTGGGTGTCAAGCATAATGGGACTCGATAAGCTAATTCTGCCTGGCGGACGTAATCGGCCGGGTGGCTAAATGGCGACCGTCTCGGTAATCGGTAATAACGACAGATGGTGGAATGACCTAGAGCGATATGCGAGTATGCGTCAATGTAAAAAAAATGGAATGTGTCCCCACCTAGTGTTAAGGGCACATTATTGTCTGGCTAATAAATCACACAAATGCATAGGGGTATTCGGAACAATATCCCTAACAGAGACACAATGTCAACAAGCATCCGTTCTGGAGGTGGTTCATGAAGCATCTAATCCAGTGGGAATTGCAGTTTATTTTGTAAGTGGGCGGAATGGCAAATATAGTCATTGTTGCATTATACATTATGCACTGCTTGTCGCCACACGAATGCACTGACTACCCGTTGATGAGCGCTGTTCAACGCAACTAACATTGATATGACGGAAGTGGTGTTCTGATTGTATGCTGTATGACAGATTGACATGATGATTTAATATGATTGATATGTTATCAGCTTTATATAACACAGTATATGATGACCATGATAAAATGCATATGATTAGATATAATTTACTGACAATGAAAGCTTTTGGCAAATGGTTAATATGACAACGAAAATACATTGAAGTTGCTGGAATAGAGGACTGGACATAGGCGTTGATTACGCCGGGGACGCTGGGGACGCGTCCCCACCAGATTTCGTCAAGATTCATTTTGTACCCACCACAATTATTATGGATTATTCTACTTCATTTAAGAATGCTCGATTCTGATTGGCTGGGAGGGGTGCATTAATCCGGCATATTGCCCGCTGACTTGTCGGTTCTACTTGCTGCTGACTGAGCACAGTAGATCAATACGCCGCTTGTATCGTTTTGTATCACATACATTTCAAACATGAGGTCCGTTGTAAAAATAAACCAAGGAGTGCATGACCATGATAAAATGCATATGATTAGATATAATTTACTGACAATGAAAGCTTTTGGCAAATGGTTATTATGACAACGAAAATACATTGAAGTTGCTGGAATAGAGGACTGGACATAGGCGTTGATTACGCCGGGGACGAGTAATCAACGCAGGTTACCGCCCTCGACTTCGTCTCGGCCGGTAAGCCGTCCACGAGCCGGGCATATCAAACTATTTATTGCCCGGCCTCTCTGTGAATATTCCATACTTATTACACTGGTCTTCTCAATGCAATGGAATGCTCAGTTTACTTGTATGGGCTCTTCACAACTTCCGGCGGTGTATTATATTTGATTATTCTAATTCATTTAAGAATGCTCGATTCTGATTGGCTGGGAGGGGTGCATTAATCCGGCATATTGCCCGCTGATTTGTCGGTTCTACTTGCTGCTGACTGAGCACAGAAGATCAATACGCCTCTTGTATCGTTTTCTATCACATACATTTCAAACATGAGGTCCGTTGTAAAAATAAACCAAGGAGTGCATGTTTGATCGATCGTCATTAAAGCTGACTTGATACGAATGTAACAACTACGTTGTTTAAACTAGTGATCAGTTGCAACCTTGTGTGGTTGCTATAGAAACGCGTTACCTACAGTTGAGCTAACGTTATTCACCGTAGTTCTAAAGGGAACTACTTTTCGAGGGAGATGAACTTAAACAGAGCATACATTTAATAAGCATGCAATACGAATAAGAAAAAAGGCTAATTATTAAAGTATTTGAATTGTCTTATTATGTTGGCCGTCATACTCCATCAAATATTCATACTCATACTTTGCACACTTTACCACAGCATTGGCCTACTGAATGGCACAGATATATTTTTAAGCATTGGACTGAATGCCGCGTAAATATAATATATGTTTTGCACGTTTGCAACGTTTGCAAAGTTCAGGGAAAGTATATGCCTCTACTGGTGTTGCTTAGACCAATATCCTTTTGAGGCAGTGTTGTGTCTGAATATTAGTGTTAAGGGCCAATAAGGCCTACTATCATACATTAGTCACCATGTCTGTGAAAAAATGTGTATGCAGTTACATATTAATATATCCCCCCCCCCCCCCCCCCCCGACAAAATCTCACTCTGAACTCAGTTCAAAAATGGAGAGCCCTGCATTGCGCATCTGTTGACCTTTATCCATTTACAGTAAACAGATAATTTTTTCTTGCTGGAAGATATTTTATATTGTTTTCATATTATTATTTACTGACAGTGATTACAGAATGCGAGTGTGTGTTATATTGAAAGCGAGGCTGGGTGTGCCTATGAATATAGGCTACAGTGAGTTTTTTAAGGTGCTGTACAAGCAAATCATATTGACTACTATGCACAGTGACAAAGAGTGTACAGTAACCTACTTCATTCAATATTGAATAGGCTACTGTAGCCTACACTATGTACAGATGGTTTTGCTCTTTGCTCATGGCAGTTGTGGCAGTCATTTTAACATGTCAGCAGGCAAGCTTCACTCATTCAAGGATGTATAATGCTTTGTCCTGCCTACTTGGAACGTGTTTTGAAATTGATCTATAGTAGCCTATAGAAATTTGCCAGCTGGAATACAAAGCAAACTCCTTCAAATGCACATTCATGGAAGTCTTGTATTGTCATCCCCAAATAATGCTGCAATGTAATAATATACATCTTTAAATGCACAATAATGAATCATTACCTTTATTATGACTTATCCAAGATTTTTATTGGCTCCCAGAATGCAGGTCTGTTAGTGACTCCCATTATCTCTAAAAACAGACTGGGAAGTCGAGCCTTCAGTTACTGGGCTCCTTTACTGTGGAACCAGCTCTCCCCATGGGTCAGAGAGGCAGACCCCCCCCCCCCCTCACCTTTCGCACCTTGTAGTTTGGCCTTGGCGTCTCGCAGTCTCTCTGTGTTTCCACATATTCTCCACAGCTCCATCCCCAGTCTGAACCAACTGCAATTTTTCCCCTTGGTTTTCCTGGGAGTTTTTACTCAGTCGATGTGAGGGTTTAAGGGAAGAGGATGTTGTTATGATGCTCATGCTATGTAAAGCCCTTTGAGACAAACTGTTTGTAAAAACGGGCTATAAAAATAAAATTGCCTTGCCTTGCCTAACCCGCTTGGACTGTAATTCCTATTCATGCTACTAGTTTGATCATTGACTGACTACATGAATAGAGATTCTTATAGAGGTCTTATAGTCAAACGGTATAGGGTATATCACATTTTTTATGTGTTTAGGCCAGTTATGAGATCTAGTTAACATCATTAAAAGTCATTTCCAAACACATTAAAGAAAAGAAAAAAACAAAAGCAAAGAGATTTGGCAGCAGTAGCACACTTTTACTTAAACAGAGTGGGATAGGAATCAGGTTAACAAAACATAACATCTAAGCTGTCTAACACATTACCAACGCAACATTGAAACATCATAAAACATCACAAAAAAAACAGCTGCAATACAAAGAGTTTGCTTTGTATTCCAGCTGGCCTGTTATGAGCAAATTTCTATACGCTACTATAGATCCATTCCAAAACATGTTCCAAGTAGGCAGGACAACGCATAATGCATCCTGGAATGAGTGAAGCTTGCCTGCTGACACGTTAAAGTGTAGGCTACAGTAGCCTATTCGATATTGAATGAAGTAGGTTACTTTACACTCCCTGTCACTGTACAGAGTAGCAGGGACGTGCACAGGAATTTTGAGGGGCAGTTGCTCTGACCTGAAAAAAGGGCAACCCCCCCCCCCCCCCCCATGCAGCTCTTTAACCCTGTACTTTCTAGCATGGTCCTCTCATATATGGTGATCAGCACTTAGGCCTACCTGCCCTATGTGCCTCCTCCTGGTCCACATTTTCAGAGTATCTGGAGGCTTGTGGCTGCTCCTCATCTTAAATGTAATGTAATTATGAAAAATTGCCATTAGTAGGCTAAAATATGAGTCTGATTAATTTATCAATTAGTCTACACGGTATAATTTTTTATCACTATGCAAAGTCTCTGTCCAACCTGCTGTATGGCTTTTTCGTAGCCCACCCTGTAGTGATGTGCTCCTCTTTGCTGCCTCCTTTAGTTGTCTCTCTCTCTCTCCTGAATCCTCCTCTTTTCACTGGGCATTTCGGCTTCACTTAACAATAACAAACAATACCCAAAAAAGTGATAAGATTTAGGCATGAACCATTTTGAATGAAAGAATTCATGTGATGCATTACTTCCATCATTTATTCTTCTTGTTAAAACGAAATGTTAGAAACTAACTATCAGCAGACATGTAGCTTAGTTTGCCTATCAAAAAAAAATGTGTAGACTATAGTGATAACGGGCTGCTTGTCTGCAAGCTAGCTAGCTGTCTGATTATTTAGGCTAAACGTTACGTGGCAAACTGAGCCTGGATTTATGAAGATTGTAATTAATTTCATAAAACGTGATGACGATTGTTTGTTTGTTATACATCTCAAATTCACCTTTTCCGACAACATCAAGGCAGTCGTCTCAAAGGTGCCGGTGTTCCGGTCGCGTGCAGCGCTGCAGCTACGTAAAGCGTCACACGCCGCGCGGCAACTCGCCGCCTCCATTCATTTCAATGAGGGAAGGGCGGCAGAGGGGAGGCGGCAAAAGCGGCTGTTGCCGCGCGGCAGAGTTTGCCCTCCCCCTACTGACTTTCACTCTAATGTCTAAGTGCCCGAACGGAATTGAATGAGGCTACGCATACTTTATGAAATGTTTCGAGTGGCGATTTTTTTTATCTAGGCCCACATGAAATTCTGCATCCATTAAATGATTAAAAAAAAAATATATATTTTTTTTTCCTCGGAAGGGCAACGTGAGTCGAGGAGGGCATATGGGCAGTTGCCCAAGCAACCTGAGCAACCCCCCTGTGCACGTCCCTGCAGAGTAGACAATATGATTTGCTTGTACAGCACCTTAAAAAACTCACTGTAGCCTATATTCATAGGCACACTCAGCCTCGCTTTCAATATAACACGCACTCGCATTCTGTAAACACCATCAGTAAATAATATGAAAACAATATAAAATATCTTTCAACAAGAAAAAATAATTTGTTTACTTTAAATGGATAAAGGTCAACAAATGCGCAATTTTCAGCTGTCAGAAATGTGTTGTGATCACTTGTATTCCTCATAGCTCTCAGGCTGTGAGGAATTCAGCAGCCAGCGATTTCAGGTCTGCTCTGCATGTATTAACTGTGGCTAAACATCAACTGCACTGAAGTCATCATAACTTCATAAGTTCTCATTTTCAAATGATTATGAAAACTATTATTGTTATTTGAAGCCGTGTCAGTCTTGACTGTGGGTGGTGTGGTCCTCTGTGTCTGCTAGTGTCTATAATACAGTAATATTTTTGTCGACATTATCAAACGGAAGAACTTTTATTATGAAGAGCACAGGGCAATGAAGCACGCTAGCCAACAAGAGGACCCGCCCACCGGCGGAAACCAGATATTGAGTGGTAAACTCGTTTTGGTAAGAAGAACCCAAAAAACGAATAAACAAACTGAAATTTTGATTTGTTTTTTTGGACAAAACGAAAAAACAAAAAAAACGGCTGGTTTTTGGTTTCTGCTTGCGTCAATTATTCCCAGAAAACAGAGTAATAAAACGTACCTTGCTCTGATTGGTTGTTCAGACGAGCCCACTGAATCACCGAAAAACAAGGAAATAGCATAGGCTAGAAATGAATTCCTATTAAGTAGTTATAGTGCAGTTAGCAGAATACACGCATGATGACTATTTTGTGCAGACCACGATAATGACGTTGTAGCCTGCACGTTCAAGAGAGAAAGAAAGCAAACAATAAAAATACGTAAAATTTAAAAGAAAATAAATGTTATGAACTACACAAGTGTTGACTGATTTGTGCCAAGGTGTTTACCTAAAATGTGTTTTCAAAGTGATCCCTAAATGCCGGCCAAATTCATTGTCATGGTGATCGCCATCATCATCATCATCGTCTGGCTGTGGAATGTTCCTCCGCTTGCAGAGGTTGTGTAGAATGGCACATACATTAATGACTGTGCTTGCCCTCTCTCTGGGGTGAGGCGTATTTCGCCGTGGAGGACATGAACCGACGTTTCATCTGCCCAATTCCTCTCTCCACAACATTTCATGTATTTTTGTGTGCTCTAGCATATATGGAAGAAATCAGTAAACAATAATAAATATGGATTCAACAAATAAAAGGCGTCAAAGAGCCAATACGATGTGTTTTACACGTAGGACGAAGCGTAATATGCGTAATCACTTACATGTTATACTTTAACTGTGCTCCCGGTTGTGGATTGAGGTAGGGTGTCTAGAGCCACGTCTTGCATGGATAGTCACTGTCTCCCAGCAAGTGACACCCAACTGGTAGATCTCAAAAAGCTGCCTCAGAACGCTCTCCATTAAAATGCGCGAATCAAGGGTAGCTGAAGATCCAGGCCACTTTGCAGCAACATCCAATAGGCTATGTTAAAATTTGCATCAAAAACAACCTGCGTGTTGATGGAATGCACTTTCTTCCTATTGACGAACACGTCCTCGTCTTTTGATGGCGCAATTATTTTTATGTGCGTCCCGTCAATAGCACCGACCACACCGGGCATACCTGCAATTGCCATGAAGTTGGCATTGATCCTGTTTAATTGTTGAATTTCCAAAGGAAAGTTTATGGCACGGCTGACTGATGGTTGCGATATTTTTAAATCGTCGGCATTGCAAAGTTGCATTGCACCTGTTGCTAAATAACGTAGTAGGCTATGGCTAAACATTTTATTTCGGGACTAATCGGATGTTAGTCTGGGACGTTATTGCATTGCGATCAACTCCACAACAAGTTTAATACCCTAAAATTTGAGAGGGGTCTGGCTGCAGACATCCACCCACACGCTCCAAACATCCACCCACAGGCACTTCCGCTGCAGACAGAAACATCCACCCACACGCCGGAAATTGCGTGCTGGTGGATGTCTGGAGCGCGATTTGCACATTATTCAACAGCGCCCCCTCGGGTCACACTTTTCGGTGGGTCGCAGAATTCGGTTTAACAACGGGACTCACTGCTCGAAGATGTGACGTTCGGCTCAGCTGCACTTGGAGGTTATGGTAGGTGACTATTCAAAACACAGCGATACAATTATAAATGCACGAGACTTGCATTTCTTTTCCGATCTATTAGTTTCATTAAGTTTAGATTTTTTCATCAAACAAATAACAGAACGTTACACCAATATGAAGCATTTGTTGTTTTAATCCACACTGACGGTGGCAAACGCTAGCTAGGTGTCATTTTTGTAAAATAGGCAAATGTTTTTTGCAAACGTTGTGTAGCCTATAGTCGGTCTTATTAAACGATTTTAGAGATTTGTCGATGTGTTGGGAGCATAAACGATTTTAAGATTTGGACTTTTGACAGTCATCTGTAGTCCAAAACTACGACGGAGTAGGCCTATTAGGGCCCCACGAAGAAAAAAAAATATTTTGCCGTGACGACATTAAACTCGAAAGGTCCAGAATAAAGTTGAATTTTCATGCCGACTTTAATCTCTTTAGCAGCGGATGACACGAAGTAGTCATCCGCTGTAGTAGTGCGGCATTGCCATCAGTGGTTGCATTGACGGTTTTAGTCGCTATATTGTTTGGATGGAGGCCTACACCACAAACAATGACCCCAGGGTTATTCCCGACTACTTCGTGTCATCCGCTGAACGCTTGGGAGGATGCCCGGAGCGTCTGCGTGCTGACAGAGGAACGGAAAATGGACGCGTCGAGATTAAAGTCGATATGATGTTTCAACTTGATTCTCGACGTTTTGAGTTTAATGTCGACATGTGGACATTAAAGTCGACGTGTCGATTTTAATCTCGTCACGGCAAAAATATTTTTTTTCTTCACGTGTGGCCCTAATACTCCGTCTTAACAGAGTTAAGTTGTAATAAAATAATTACCACGAATTGAATTGACGCAGCTCGTTTCGCTTTAACTAGAGTTGCACCTATCAGCTGTTCATCTCCGCAGCGGTGGCTGAGAAGTGTGATATCATTCTATAGACAAAATCGATCGTTACATATTCGATCTGCCTGTTTAGTTCATACAATCTGTTTATAACTAAGAGATCATAGCACTTAGTTCAGTTAAAAGGGGTAAAAGAGATCAAAAATGTAATAAAACGGATAAAAGTTAATGAATTACTGTTATGTAATAGCCTACTATCCTGTCTCAGATTCTAAATGTTCAATGTCCCCCAGTCAATAGGGTGCTGGGGCTCAGACAGTTCATAAAACATATAATGAGAGAGAGAAACAGATGTAAAGTTCAGTATGAGGTAGAAATATATCTCATCATTAATTATATGCCAATAATAGTTAAAGTTGATGCTCTGATGGGACTAATTTGTCTAGACTACAACCACTACTGAATTACCGCCCTTTAAATAGTTTGCTGTGCTGTGAGAATTTATCGTCTTTGATCTTAATTGTTTCTACAATTAAAACATAAATTGTAACATTTTTTTTCTGTCTTTTGTAGATGCATCACTCGATTTTTACGGATGATTCAAAGCCAGAAGTCAAACGCTGCACAACTTGCTGCACACTTTTCCACTGCCCCCTATGCCCAACTTTCAAACCAACCATCAACACGAAGCTTCAGTGCCACCTGGAATCCCACATAAAACATTCCATTACATTTAAAGGTGATATATGTATGTGTGTAGAAAGAATATAAGAATATATGTGTATATGTCTGTAGACAATATTTATGAATGTGTGTCTGCTTACTTTTATAAGTCACTGACTCATTTTCCTCTATCTTTTGCCTGAATTGATCTTAGACAAAAAGATATGCAGGTGCAACCTCAGCTGCAGGGATGGGGGACATTATCATTGCCCCCTTTGTGGCAAAACGATCATCAGGAAGTCGGTTATGGATCTACACCTGAAGTCCTGCACAAACACGCAAGACAGTCCCTCCACCTCCGCTGCCGTCCATACATCCAATCAAAACCCCATCACAGTCAAGACAGCCACCACCTCTCCAGCTCCGACTGCTCCTTCTCCCCAAGCTTCAACTGTTGTGTCTTCCTCTGCCGTCTCTGCTGCCCAGAGTAAAAGTACAACTGGTTTGAAAAAAGGAAAATGCCCGCACTGTAAATTAACTTTCTATAAGAAAAACATAGAAACACACACACACACGTGTGTGTGTGTGTGTGTGTGTGTGTGTGTGTGTGTGTGTGTGTGTGTGTGTGTGTGTGTGTGTGTGTGTGTGTGTGTGTGTTGAGGTTCTGAGTTCAGTTATCTGTTGAGTGTTATAACGTTTACAATGTATTGATTTTTTGTATGACTTTACTTATTCACTTTGGTTACACACAGAGCTAAGTTAAAACACAGACTTGAGTTTGTCGGATTTAAATATGGGCAAATAAGGTGGTCCAGCAGCACAAGGTAAGACATTATAGACAATTAGAGCCAGATATTAAATGAATGATGGTTCAGAGTAAGAATTTAGGAATGCAAAAGTGCTAATAACATGATAAATTATGTTGGAATGCAGTCGAACCTTATGATATTAAGACAACAGAATGTAACATAGCTAGACCTAATACAAATATGTCAGAAAAGGTGAAGCTAAAGGGGAATTGTTCTAACTATTCCTGTCCACTCATACATAGTATTTAAAATAATTATTAGCCTCAATCTCTGATGCCCTTCAGCTTTACAATACGAGTATCAGTTTGTGTCCGATCAAATATTAAATTGAGATGATTGCAGTATAACACAGGGAATCTGAATAAGATGTGTGTATTTACAGAAAGAGAAGAGCCATAAGCTCCAGCTTAAAGTAAACAGCGAGTGTCAGGTCTTCTGTCCAAAACCGGAAGCGTTTATCCGATTTTATAACTTAATTTATTTCGTTCATTTATGTAAACACATTACTTAACGCCCTTTCATTTATGTAAACACATCGTAACGCCCGATTTTTATTTTATTTTCCGATTTTTATTTTTTATTATCCGATTTCCGGCGTGTGGGTGGATGTTTCTGTCTGCAGCGGAAGTGCCTGTGGGTGGATGTCCGGAGCGTGTGGGTGGATGTCTGCAGCTAGACTCTCTTGTAAAATTTCGTCTCGCAGGCATTTACGATTCTTTGTGAATAGGTCTTACTGAGTTAGGAGTCCTCTTGAGGACTTTTAAGCTCTCCTAGACTTAGGTGCTACTTTTAGGCCCAAAATACTTTGTGAATTGCTCTTAGTGAAAAAAGTTAGGAGTCCTAAATTTAAGAGTGACACACCCATTATTTTTAGGAGTTACTCCTAAATTCGCCAGTCAGGACCTACTTTTAGCCCTAAAATCCTTTGTGAATACGGCCCCAGATCACCAGCCGCCACGGCAAACAAGGAGTGAAGGGTGACCAATGCTAGGAATCTTCCGACTCTGTCCCATTAGAATAATGCTGCACTCTAGGAGGACCTGCATGAACTGACTCAAGCATCACTGAGATCTAGACATTTAACCAGGGACCTTTTTAAGTGGATCCTCTTCAACCACGATTGCCTATTGTGGTACAAGATATGAATTAGAAAATAATGGCAGTAGAAAGACAGCAATTAGAAAGTCAAAACAAGAGGTAGTTGGCATTAAGGACATGACAAAAGGTTAGTGAAATGAACACAATCATGTATAATGTGGGGTTTAATTGCAGTCTATTTCACAGGTGAACTTTGCAGGCTTTCTCTAATAACCAAGGTAGAGGTAATGACATAGTTGTGGAAATATCAAAACGTAACTTCAATATACAATTGTATACAAATGACATGAACCCTGTTTATATAATTAATCAATTTAAAGTAATTTATATACATTCTCCTTGGACCTAGAGATACCTCCCGTCCCCTCGAATTAAAAGGCATTAAGATAGTTTGCATTTGCAACTTACTGAACAAATGCTTGGTCAATTTGCTGCCTGTTTCTTCCCATGATTAAGCTTTAAAAATAAATCAAATGTTTTGCAGTCAGAAGTGTCCGAGAACTAAGTCATTCTTCATCACAGACATAATTTCTCAAAAATAAAAACATGGCGAATCAAAGTTGGAAAGCGTTTAATCATGATGAAAAAAAAAAGCACCTGGATACAGGCGTCAAATAATCCCTTTGAAGTGGTAGTTCGGAATTTTGGACAAAGGGCCTGATTCCCATAATGTTAGAAATAAAACTAACCTTGCGTTAGAAATTAAACTTCTCGCCGGTGTGAGTCTTCATGTGGAAGTTCAGGGTGTCATGCCGAGCGAAGCGCTTTGTGCATTGGTCGCAACTGTAGGGCTTCTCGCCGGTGTGAGTCCTAATGTGGATCTTCAGCATGCCTTTCGAACTGAAGCGCTTCGTGCATTGGTCACACCCGTAGGGCTTCTCGTCGGTGTGAGTCCTCATGTGGACGTTCAGGGACGAGCTCTGGCTGAAGCGCTTCGTGCATTGGTCACACCTGTAGGGCTTCTCGCCGGTGTGAGTCCTAATGTGGATCTTCAGCATGCCTTTCGAACTGAAGCGCTTCGTGCATTGGTCACACCTGTAGGGCTTCTCGCCGGTGTGAGTCCTAATGTGGATCTTCAGAATGCCTTTCGAACTGAAGCGCTTCGTGCATTGGTCACACCCGTAGGGCTTCTCGCCGGTGTGACTCCTCATGTGGGTCTTCAGGTTTCCACTTTCACTGAAGCGCTTCGTGCATTGGTCACATCCGTAGGGCTTCTCACCGGTGTGAGTCCTCATGTGGCTCTTCAGTTCGTTACTTTGACTGAAGCTCTTCGTGCATTGGTCACAGCTGTAGGGCTTCTCCCCGGAGTGAGTCATTTTATGGATCCTCAGGGAATCTTTCCATCTGTAGCGCTTGATGCATTGGTCGCACCCGTAGGGCTTCTCGTCGGTGTGAGTCCTCATGTGGCTCTTCAGTACGTTTAGCTCACTGAAGCTCTTAGTGCATTGGTCACAGCTGTAGGGTTTCTCCCCAGTGTGAGTCTTCATGTGGCTCTTCAGTACTTTTTGCAGACTGAAGCTCTTCGTGCATTGGTCACAGCTGTAGGGCTTCTCCCCGGAATGAGTCATTTTATGGATCCTCAGGGAATCTTTCCATCTGTAGCGCTTGATGCATTGGTCGCACCCGTAGGGCTTCTCGTCGGTGTGAGTCCTCATGTGGCTCTTCAGTACGTTTAGATCACTGAAGCTCTTAGTGCATTGGTCACAGCTGTAGGGCTTCTCCCCGGAGTGCGTTCTCATGTGGATCTTCAGGGACGAGCTATGGCTGAAGCGCTTCGTGCATTGGTCACAGCTGTAGGGTTTCTCCCCGGTGTGAGTCTTCATGTGGCTCTTCAGGTAGTCACTTTGACTGAAGAGCTTCGTGCATTGGTCGCACCCGTAGGGCTTCTCGTCGGTATGAGTCCTCATGTGGTTCTTCAGTACGTTTAGCTGACTGAAGCTCTTCGTGCATTGGTCACAGCTGTAGGGCTTCTCACCGGTGTGAGTCCTCATGTGGCTCTTCAGCTTGCCTTTCTGACTGAAGAGCTTCGTGCATTGGTCGCACCCGTAGGGCTTCTCGTCGGTATGAGTCCTCATGTGGTTCTTCAGTACGTTTAGCTGACTGAAGCTCTTCGTGCATTGGTCACAGCTGTAGGGCTTCTCACCGGTGTGGGTCCTCATGTGGTTCTTCAGTTCGTATTGCTGACTAAAGCTCTTTGTGCATTGGTCACAGCTGTAGGGCTTCTCCCCGGAGTGAGTCATTTTATGGATCCTCAGGGAATCTTTCCATCTGTAGCGCTTGATGCATTGGTCGCACCCGTAGGGCTTCTCGTCGGTATGAGTCCTCATGTGGTTCTTCAGTACGTTTAGCTGACTGAAGCTCTTCGTGCATTGGTCACAGCTGTAGGGCTTCTCACCGGTGTGGGTCCTCATGTGGTTCTTCAGTTCGTGTTGCTGACTAAAGCTCTTTGTGCATTGGTCACAGCTGTAGGGCTTCTCCCCGGAGTGAGTCATTTTATGGATCCTCAGGGAATCTTTCCATCTGTAGCGCTTGATGCATTGGTCGCACCCGTAGGGCTTCTCGTCGGTGTGAGTCCTCATGTGGCTCTTCAGTACGTTTAGCTCACTGAAGCTCTTCGTGCATTGGTCACAGCTGTTGGGTTTCTCCCCGGTTTGAGTCCTCATGTGGCTCTTCAGCTTTTCTTTCTGACTGAAGCTCTTCGTGCATTGTTCACAGCTGTAGGGCTTCTCCCGAGAGCAAGTCCTCATGTGGATCTTCAGGAAGTCTTCCCGTATGTAGCGCTTCTTGCATTGGCCGCACCCGTACGGCTTCTTGTTTGGTCGGGTCCTCATGTGTACCATCATCTTGGCATTGTTGGGAGAAACCATCCACAAACCATCCACCGCCAGTGGGCCCTCCCCTTTTCCGTAGACGCTCAGGATCCGCAGCTCCCCGTTGTGACTGGCCATGTGGGCGGAGCCAGGGGCGTCCACACGCAGACTCTCTGAGGTGTCGCCGCGCTGCGTGCTGCAGTCTCTGAATTCATTGCCGTCGTCTTCAGAGAGGAAAACAAAGACAGAAAGTAATGGTATTAATTAATTATTTGCACAAAGGGACACAGCATGTACTTGCACACACTGATGCATTAGAAGAAGTATATTTTGACACTTTCTTTCTAACGTCTTTTTGTTTATTATGCATTTCCCTTGTTCCCCTTGGGGGGGTAAAGGGTCAAAGGCTTCAGCTGAATAGGCACCGCTACGTCTCCACCTTTTAAGGAGGTGGGGAGGTCATCAAGACACAACCCAGGTCATCGGTGGTTTCCGATCACCTGCTTTACCAATACTGTAGTTATACTGGGAATCAGAGCGGATTCAGCATTCCTGACATCTGCCATGAAGAAGATGTAAATCATTCTACTATAAACTGTATAGTAGTCCTTGTGTTTTTGCAGGGTGCCGGTCATGATGCTTTTCAAAAGAGGACCAGAACAGTTAGAATGGAGTACATTCTCAGTTGGTAGGTCAGTTTGCTTGCATGGATGCAATGTGTATTACTAACCTACAGCGGGCATGCCTCCACCAATATCGTCTTCAACCTTGATTGAAATGGTGTCTGGGGTCTCCTGCTTTCCACATAAAGAAGGAAACACATTTTCATTTCCTTTCATTTGCTCAGAATAGTTGTTAATCCCCATTTACGATAGACTGGGTTCCCCCAACTTGTTCTGACGGCGATTTGAATTCGCCCTGTAGAAGGGTCTGGAGAAGAGCAATTCATATCTTTCTGCTTCCGATACGTTTTTGGAGAAGCTGTCACACCCAAATTGTACTGGGGGCGAAACTTGTACCGCCTACGTAATCTGCGTTCGAAATTTCCAAACCTGCCTGGCAACTGACGATCGCGTCGAACGTTGCCTGGCAACGGACGATCGCGTCTAACGATGACGTAGGAAGGTTCATGAATATTCAAACATTTGCGCTCATTCATTGAGCGTCACAAGACGAAATAACATCAAGCAGATAACACTTATTTTACAAATGACATTTATTAGCGTTGCTAACTTTATATTTGCATTGGACGTAATTGTTAAATGGCATTTAGCTAGTAAACTGAGTGTATTAACACAAGCTAGCTAGACTATGATACAATTTAAAACGCTCAATTTACTAGCTATATTCAATACATAAAGTAAAAAAAAGTGTTGTCTGTATTATTTACTCTATTATTTACTGTTATTTCTTCTTTGGCAACATCAGCGAACGTTTTTTGAAACCTGCCTAGCAACGGACAATCGTGTCGAACGATGACGTAATGTTTCGAACGCGAATTACGTAGGTGGTACAATTTTGGTGCAACAGCGCCAATCACAAAGTTGGCTTCTCCCCCTGGCACCCTATTGGCTAGTTAAACACAATGACGAAAGGGAAGCGACGGCAAGCAGACATTTGCGTACAGAGTCAGTTGAACAAGTTGATCAAGCCTCTTGTGCTGAAGACAATGACAGCAGCTTCCCCAGACCAACGAGTCTGGCAATAGCCAGGCTACACTTACGACTCATTAAATCCTAAAGGAGTGTGCTTTCTATGGATTTGTGCTGGAGTTGTAGCAGAGGACGCCTCTCATTTGGATGCTGAATAAGAAGATGATTTCCAACCTGCACACTCAGCTCCTCGTGGCAGACCAGCCGCTCGCCGCGCTCCAGGCTCTTGGCCGCGCTGTGGTCCGCAGACAGCGAGTTCAGGGCCTCCACTTCTGACGCGGTGAAGAGGGTGTCATGGCCGTCCACCGCCAGTGGGCCCTCCCCTTTACCGTAGACGCTCAGGATCCGCAGCTCCCCGTTGTGACTGGACATGTGGGAGGAGCCAGGGCCGTCCACACCCAGACTCTCTGAGGTGGCGCCGCGCTGCGTGCTACGGTCTCCAAAGGCATCACAGTCTTCTGCAGAGGGAGGAAAAAAAGACCAAGTAATCGTATTGATACACTGTTTGCATAAAAGGAGGAAGTGTGTATTTGTACACATGAAATAAACTTTTTAAATGCATGTTTATTAGGGCTGTAACGATATGCATATCGAAACCGGAATCATGACACTCAAAACCACAAACCCGTCTCGCGGTGTGAGAAGGCACGATACGCCCTTTCTAACTCTCCGGTCAAATTGTCAGATGGAAATTTGCTAATAATCTGTCTAAGTAATAGTCTGCTGACACCGCCCCCTCTTATCAATGCCGTAAGTCTGCGACGAGAAACCCTCTCTGTGATGACAGCTCTCCGTGGCGACGGAGGATTGCATTTCTCCACAGCCTGCGAAGTCCTCCTATACGATATGAACGACATTTATCCAGAGTGGGACAAATGCGAAAAAATAGCCCGTGTGATCCTGTCTCTATTGTTTTGTGTGCTTTGAACGGCAGTTGTCTGCTTATAGGTCGGAATGAAGCGGCCACCGATTATTGACAGGATGGGTACTTTATTCTACCGGACTCGTTTGTTTCTTCACTAGACACACACACTACCGTTCGCTCTCCTCACTCGTCCACTCACTCGCTGACGTCACTCACTCACACACATACATACGCTACTCGTAACAGTGCCTCGTTATCGCGAATCAGACGTTCATGTTTTTTCCCCATCTATTTGAAAGTTAGGCTATTAAACATGTTGCATTCTATACGGCCTGATTATGTCATTATTTAAGCTACATAGCCTAATAAGAATCCATAATAGGATATTTGACTAAACCACAAAACTAGTTGAGGGTTTTTGCCTACCTGCAAGCATCCTCCAACAGCAATCTTTGGTTATTTATTTATTAATGTAGCGATGCATTAATAGTATTCTTTCTGTTCAAATCTGATCAGTGTTCCAAAATATTTTTTATTAAATGTTACATTAAGTTTATTGTTATACAAGTGTTGTTTAAGATTTAAAAAAAATCGAGGGATGTATCGAACAGTGGGTCAAAAATCTTGATACAAAGCGAATCGTGAGTTGGTTTATTGTTACAGCCCTAATGTTTATGTAACATTGAGACCGAGGGTTTAAAATGTGTACTGCAGACAAAGATTCAGAGTTTTGGAGAGAGATGTCTCCTCCAGCACCATCCCCCCTATACTCAAAGCTCAAGCGGGGGCCAGGTGGAGGACACTGAACGAAAATCCAGCGCAAAATGATCTGAGCACAACATGACATGAGAGACAAGTCATGCGAGTACGGATAGTGTACTACGTTTAAGGGAACTCATTGAAGTATGGATATTGGAGCACAGCACAAATGACAACGTGTCCTACCCTGTAGGCTGATCAGCTAACATTCATAAATTGTGAATTCATTGATCTTTGAGAATAATAAACCAGCTCATGTGATATCGGTCTTGAAACCCTTCTGGGCTCTTGACTGATTCCATCTTTGAAATACAACTCCCAAGTTTGACTCGTGTTTAACAGGGCGCTGGTCATGATGCTTTTCCAAAGAGGACCAGGCTTTTCAGCGCAGTTAGAATCGAGTACATTCTCAGTTTATCCAGGTTGTTTGCTTGCATGGATGCAATGTGTGTTACTTACCTACAGCGGGCATTCCTCCACCTATATCCTCTTCAACCTTGATTGAAATGGTGTCTGGGGTCTGCTGCTTTCCACAGAGAAGGAAACACACAAGACAATATTTCATTTGCACAGAATAGTTTTTAATCCCCACTTATGACTCATTAAATCATAAAGGAGTGTGCTTTCTAAGGGTGTGTGCTGGAGTTGTAACAGAGGAAGCCTCTCATTTGGATGCTGAATAAGAAGATGATTTCCAACCTGCACACTCAGCTCCTCGTGGCAGACCAGCCGCTCGCCGCGCTCCAGGCACTTGGCCGCGCTGTGGTCCGCAGACAGCGAGTTCAGGGCCTCCACTTCTGACGAGGTGAAGAGGGTGTCATGGCCGTCCACCACCAGTGGGCCCTCCCCTTTACCGTAGACGCTCAGGATCATCAGCTCCCCGCTGTGACTGGACATGTGGGAGGAGCCAGGGCTGCCCACACCCAGAATCTCCGAGGTGGCGCTGCGCTGCGTGCTACGGTCTCTAAAGGCTTCGCAGACACAGAGGGTTTAAAATGTGTAATGCAGACAAAGATTCAGAGTTTTGGAGAGGGATGTCTCCTCCAGCACCCTCCCCCCTAGACTCAAAGCTCAAGCGGAGGCCAGGTGGAGGACACTGAACGTACACCAGCGCAAAATGATCCGAGCACAACATGAGAGACAAGCCAATCATTCTATTTTGACAATAACAAGCGACAACGGTAAGCTGATCAGCTAACAATTATACATTGTGAATTCATTGATGTTTGAGAATAATAAACAGCTCATGTGGCATCTGTCCTGAAACCCTTCTGGGCTCTTGACTGATTCCATCTTTGAAATGCAACTCCTAAGTTTGACTCGTGTTTAACAGGGCGCTGGTCATGATGCTTTTCCAAAGAGCTTTTTAGCGCAGTTAGAGTCTAGCATCAGCCTAGAATCTATGCTGCCTAGAATCTACTACATCAAGTAAATGTACTCAGGGTGGAAAGTACATACCTTCACTTGTAAAGTGGGACCGCAGAGTCTTTAAGGATAGCCGTTTGGCTACAGTATGTGTTTCCAGGTGGTCTGTATGGCAGGCAACATCCCTTGAGAGAAGCTGCTGAATGTAAACACTTGATGAGCTGGCCTGTGTAGAGACAACAAGGTAAAATTAGTACTCAATTTACTTTGTATGCATTCCAGGTGCAAGTTGTAAGAAGACATAAGATAAGCATGTTTAGTGAATTATATTAGCCTAATACTTAAAATTAGATCTATGAAATGATCAAATGAATTTATATAATTTATTTGTTTGCATATTTCGTTTATCTGAAAAGTTCATCGCATCATCTCAATAGAATTACATCAAGCTCTGCAGAAATCTGCTAATAACCCATTGATTTGAATCAGGTGTGATGGGGAAAATATGAGTGGGCCCTGGAATGGCAGTCCAACCCGCAACTCACTACCTGTGAACTCGTACCAGATCGATGTATAACATTATGCTGCATCCGGGGACACATTTCAGACCGTAAGTTGCGAGCTGTAACGGTGGTCATTATTATTATCAACCTTTATTTACCCAGGCAAGCAAATTAAAAACCAAATTCTTATTTTCAAGTGCAGCCTGAAAAGAGCTAATTCGCTCTTTAAGGGGTAGAGGGAGGGGAGTGCTCAAAGTGAAAACGAGGTGATGGTAGAGGGTTGTGAAAACGCTACAACTACTGCGGTCACGTAGCTGGAAAAAGACAGTTGTATTCATTTATAGTAGGGTGAGCAGACATTCTTAAAGATTCGGGACATTCCCTTGGTATCTAAGCAGCAGAGATCAGTGCCTGTACCCCCTTTGCTGAACTTTGCCCATTCTCGTGTGATCCCCCTGGTTTGCAGAGGTGCCCATTCAGACAGAACGGTTATCCAAATAACAGAAGTGTACAACACTCGCATTACAGTGCGTGTATTCACACACATACCTGATGCCATCTACCTTTACATTAGAGACAGTAACTGGGCTGGTAGCTGTAGAGCTAATGCTAGGGTAACAAGGTAACCATATACAGCAAAGCAACACAATAATATAGAGGTAGTTGACTTACTTGTCCGAGGTTTGTAGCTGAGCCGAGGAGAGTTGGTACAGATCCGGACTCCATTTCCAAACGTTCAGCAAGTCGAGCTTTGTATTGGACCAAGTTGAGGAAGTCGGTGAAATGTTTGGCGCGTTTCCAGAGAAAATAGGCTCGGATGAAGGAACTAAACATACATTTTTTTGATCATTTGTACATCCCAACACTGAGCAACTGCCATGCTTGCAAGCTATGATGTCTCTCCAGGAAAGAACTGTGTGTAATGTGTATGCTGAGCCCACGCGGTCGTAGCTCCTTTTCTCATGGGCGGTCGGGACAAATTCTCTGGGCGGGCAAAGCAGAGAAAGGGGAGGTAACCTTTCTTCTTCTTTTTCTTGGGGTTTTACGGCGGTTGGCATCCACAACTTGGTTCATTATATATTTTCCAAAGTAAACTCCTGCATACCCAATTCTCTCAATTGATTTTTCATACTTTCCCTCTCCATCCCATAACCACTACAGTTCATTAAAACATGTTCCACTGTCTCCTCTACCTGGCACCCCTCACATAATCCAGTGTGGTGTTTACCTATCAAATTCATTGTTTTATTTAGTGCACTGTGCCCCAACCTTAAGAGGTAACCTTTCCCCGTTCTATTATCCTTTTATTGAACATGTTTGAATGGTAATGTCACTTTTCATTAATCTTTGTATCGTTAGAAACCAACTCATATTTTTGAACGGTAAAGAACATTTTTCGCTATCTGTGTGCTCATTGTTTTGTCTAGACCATATCGCCTAACAGCCTACCGGGACTTTCTGGAATGGGTGCTGCAAGGCGAGAGATTGGGCCGAGGCTGTCGTGTCGTTTTACCTACTTGCGTCGTGCAGACCATCCGACTAAAATATCCAGCTCCGGACGGCCAGTAGTGCGGGCACAAAGAAGCTGACGACGCTCCGGAGGAACTATAAGTTTCATTGTTTACATATATCTTTGTTTATATTTCTTGTAATAAATGGTTTAAATTCACGTTGTTGTAGTAGGTAGTAGTGTTGCTCCAAGTGTATATTCGAGAAATAATAATATTGGACGACCAACATTTCACAAGCGGAGCTACTAAGCTACTGTTTCCTTAGATGAAAACAATAGGCCCTGTCAGAATAACGGTCATACATCATTTTTATTAATTATTATAAGTCTAAATTGCACTATGAGTTAGCTGCCTATCAGTTACCTCCTTCTAAGTCTCTAATGTTGAACTTTGGTGTCGACAAAGCAGGAGATAGGATACATTGTATTTTTTATTCACAAATGAAAGAATTGTGTAATGGGTAGGAAATACATTTGTGAATCCTTCTCTGTGCATTCATTATTAATGCAACTGTTCTGACCCCATAAAGCTAGTTCACATTTGCATTCCTACTGGAGCCATTGAGTCTGATACTAAGGCCAGGCCAATCGACTACTTTGTTGTGTAGATTGTTGTTCCTTGCAGACATGTCCACCTCCCCCATAGTGTATTACCGTTAACTTGGCTGTTAATATGCGAGAGAAAAGGGCCATCTATTCTCACAAGTATGTTTGAATTTGAATAGTGACATGAGGCTGAATTAATTGCCAATAATCTTTTCACGGCAGTCCTTTACACATTCATCTTGTGATGACGACGCCGATGTGGGCGTGAGGGTTGACTCAGGCTGATAGCTTTCGTCGGTTTCACCAACTTCAAGGCTACTGGCACTGGTATTGAGGCCTGGTGACTGTAAAACAAGAGGTTTATTTTCAATGTTAAATTCAACAGATTACAGTAGTTTTACAATTTAATTAGAGACAATATGCTGTACAAACTTACAAACTGTGCTTGGCCAGAGGGAGGATGCTTGACTGGTGTTGACATCATTGGTGCTGACTGGTGGATCATCTTCTGACGACGAGAACAAAGCTGCAGCAGACGTCGTTTGAGTCTGAAATGCGATAGGTTCAATAAAGATTTTAATATCAAACTAACACACGTGAAACATTGTAAAACACTGATAACAGCAAACGTATATAGAACGCAGAGTCTATAGGACGTTAAATTGCCAACTTGGCTTATTCACTGCTGAAAGAACGAAAGGCAGCAGCTTTACTTTGTAAACTGCCAACTTATATACAACTCGTATGAGATGTGGTGCTTTACTGCAAACGACTGTATGTTTTATCTACTGTTTATACACATTTTATGTGTTTAGGCCATTTATAAGATCTCGTTAACATCACTAAAGGTAATTTCCAAATACATTAAAGAAAAGAAAAAGACAAAAGCAAAGAGACTTTGCAGCAGTAGCACACTTTTATTTGAACAGAGTGGGAGACGAATCAGGGGCCGTATTCACAAAGCATTTTATCTTACCGCTAGGAGTGCTCCTAACTCGCGCCAAACCATTTTACGTAGGAGTTTTTTCTTAAAAGTTATTCACAAAGCCGCTGAGACCTAGGCTACTCTTACTAAGGATAAATCACAAAGAGTGACCTAAGAGTGACGCGCCGTTGCTATGGATTACGTCAATTCTCGTGCACGAGTTTAGAAGCGGTCAGTTCGGTGATTGGAGCAAGGTACGTTTTATTACTCTGTTTTCTGGGAATAATTGACGCAAGCAGAAACCAGAAAACAAGCCGTTTTTTCGTTTTGACAAGAAAACGAAAATCAAGATTTCAGTTCGTTGATTCGTTTCTACGTTTTGTCAAAAAAACGAAAATCAATATTTCAGTTCGTTTATTCGTTTTTTGGTTCTTACTGAGCGAAACGAGTTTACCACTCAATATCTGGGGCCGTATTCACAAAGGATCTTATGGCTAAAAGTAGGTCCTAACTGGCGAATTTAGGAGTAACTCCTAAAAATAATGGGCGTGTCACTCTTAAATTTAGGGCTCCTAACTTTTTTCACTAATGCCCCTTTCACACCGCCGCAAAATCGGGGCCGGTTCCGGGCCAGTTCGGAGCTAGGGCCAGGGCTTTGGTTTCACACCGCCAAAGAACCGGCTCCGGCCCCTAAAAACCGGTTCAACTCTGGCCCCACTTTAGAGCTGGGCTAGAACTAGAACCGCTTTTACGCCGGGGGCAGGGGGCGGAGTTATCCGTACCTTCATAAACAGGAAGACCAACGAAGACCGGCATTTTTTAAAACACCGAAGTAAACAATGGACGTGAATCCGTGTATGGTTCTTTTTTGTTTTTTTCTGATTTTGTTTTAAATCGAATATTCAAGGAACGAACCATACACGGATTGAATCGAAGACGAAATTGTTGTTGTTGTGTTTGAAACTGGCGCGAGGGTTCTTCTGCGCGCCTATTGTGTGGTGGTTCAACGCGTCAACGCGCCAACGCAGCTAGATGAGTCCATGTCCATGCAAGTGAACGGAGCGTTCCCTCTTCGTCATAACTATCAAACCAAACATCCTTCACATTCTCCGAGCGAACATTATGAAAGTAAAATGCACATTTCTCGCTAAAAATGTTTCCATAAACGCATTTGATGGCGTTACTATGTTACTATTTCCACCCAGAATAAAGAAAGATGTCGGCCGTATGCTTCTGTCCAAGCTCACTAGCCGAGACGTTTGCAGTGACGTCATGACGTTGCTCACGCCGGCTCCATGGCTGGCTCTGGCCGGTGTGAAACCAACCGGTTCTTAACTGGGGTAAGGCTGGAACCAGTTTGGAACTGGCCCTAGCACCAGCCCGGAACTGGCTCTCGGTTCTTTTTGGTGTGAAAGCGGCATAAGAGCAATTCACAAAGTATTTTAGGACTAAAAGTAGCACCTTAGGCCCCGTCCACACGAAGCCGAAACGGGCGAAACCGTTACGGTTTCGATCTATCCGGTTTCGAAGTATCTCCGTAAAGACGAAGCCAAGCGAAACCGGATAGATCTGTAGAAACGCTGTAGTAAACATTCCAGGCCCATAAGGGGCGCTGCTTCTGGTACACAAATCCAGATGAAGAAGAGGCGAGCATGCGCATAAAGGCTGCCCCCCGAACCACTAACAACACAAACAAACAGCTCTTCTACGATGGCGAACTAGATTCTCAATAAATAATGGCTTAGCAACCCAACAAGGGACATGATATGCTGCAGAACGATTACAAGCTTGTAGTCCGCCATCATCTTTTTTGTTGTGATTTCTGAGACTCCGCGGGCTTAAGAGCCATTGGCTAGGAGGTCGAGGGGTGGGGCGATGACGTCATGGTTTGCGGTTTCAGTCGGTTTCAGGCGTCCACACGAAACCAAAACGAAACCGGATAGATTTGAAACCACCCCCGAGGGTGGTTTCAGAAGTTTGCGGTTTCGGTCAGCGGATTCGCCGGCTTCGTGTGGACGGAAGGCCGAACCGTACAAGACCTTTGCGGTTTCGCCATGAAATCGGCTTCGTGTGGACGGGGCCTAAGTCTAGGAGAGCTTAAAAGTCCTCAAGAGGACTCCTAACTCAGTAAGACCTATTCACAAATAATCTTAAAATGCCTGCGAGACGAAATGTTAGGGTATTCAACTTATTGTGGAGTTAATGCGCGATGCAATAACATCCCCGACTAACAGGAATAATCCGATTAGTCCCGAAATAAAATGTTATAAAAATTATAAATTATAAAAAAATATATATAACTTATAAAAAATAAAAATAATTGCGCCATCAAAAGACGAGGACGTGTTCGTCAATAGTGGGAAAGAAAGTGCATTCCATCAACACGCAGGTTGTTTTTGATGCAAATTTTAACATAGCCTACTGGATGTTGTTGCAAAGTGGCCTGGATCTTCAGCTACCCATGATTCGCGCATTTTAATGGTGAGCGGTCTGAGGCAGCTTTTTGAGATGTACCAGTTGGGTGTCACTTGTTGGGTGACAGTGACTATCCATGCAAGACGTGGCTCTAGACACCCTACCTTAATCCACAACCGGGAGCACAGTTAAAGTGTAACATGTAAGTGATTACGCAGATTACGCTTAGTCCTATGCGTAAAACACTATTGGCTCTTTGCGAGCACACAAACATACACGAAATGTTGTGGAGAGAGGAATTGGGCATATGAAACGTCGGTTTCATGTCCTCCACGGCGAAATACGCCTCACCCCAGAGAGGGCAAGCACAGTAATCACTGTATGTGCCATTCTACACAACCTTTGCAAGCGGAGGAACATTCCACAGCCAGACGATGATGATGATGATGATGATGATGATAATGATAATGATGATGATGGCGATCAACATTACAAGGAATTTGGCCGCGTGGAACCGAGTGGACAGGCATTTAGGGATCACTTTGAAAACACATTTTAGGTAAACACCTTGGCACAAATCAGTCAACACTTGGGTAGTTCGTAACATTTATTTTCTTTTAGATTTTACGTATTTTTATTGTTTGCTTTCTCTCTCTCTTGAACGTGCAGGCTACAACGTCATTATCGTGGTCTGCACAAAATTGTCATCATGCGTGTATTCTGCTAACTGCACTATAACTACTTGATAGGAATTCATTTCTAGCCTAGGCTATTTCCTTGTTTTTCGGTGATTCAGTGGGCTCGTCTGAACAACCAATCACCGAACTGACCGCTTCTAAACTCGTGCACGAGAATTGACGTAATCCATAGCAACGGCGCGTCACTCTTAGTTCACTCTTTGTGATTTATCCTTAGTAAGAGTAGGTCTCAGCGGCTTTGTGAATAACTTTTAAGAAAAAACTCCTACGTAAAATGTTTTAGCGCGAGTTAGGAGCACTCCTAGCGGTAAGATAAAATGCTTTGTGAATACGGCCCCTGGTTTCCGCCGGTGGGCGGGTCCTCTTATTGGCTAGCGTGCTTCATTGACCTGTGCTCTTCATAATAAAAGTTTTTCCGTTTGATAATGTCGACAAAAATATTACTTTATTATAGACACTAGCAGACACAGAGGACCACACCACCCACAGTCAAGACTGACATGGCTTCAAATAACAATAATAGTGTTCATAATAATTTGACAATGAGAACTTATGAAGTTATGATGACTTCAGTGCAGTTGATGTTTATCCACAGTTAATACATGCAGAATAGACCTGAGGGCTTTACTACGACATCATTGTCCGGCTCTGAATATGCGCTCTGTAGGCCTACGCATTCACATCAAAGGAGCTGCGATCGCGGGCTGCTGATTACCTCACAGCCTGAGAGCTATGAGGAATACAAGTGATTACAACACATTTCTGACAGCTGCACATTGCGCAGGGCTCTCCGTGAGACGCACGCAATTCAACCCATGCACACGCTCAGACGCCACACAACTTGCGCCGCTATTTGACAGTGGAAGGGTAGGAATCAAATGCGTCCTGGTGAAATTTCCAAATCGTCCGGGATTTTAATAAAGCCTCAATACATGTTCACATTTAATTTGCGTTGCGTTCCTCTGGGTCTGTCACAAACTAGTTGCATTGGTGGAAGTGAGTAGGGGGAGTGGTTAAGTAAAGCCTTCAGATTGGACGGTTTGACTTTAGAGTTACCGTCATGTTTTGTATTATATTTTTTTTACCATTATTGTTTTATAGGGACAAACATTAACACATTTCTCCTGCAGGGGATTGATAAAGTTATATCTATGTAACAGAAGGGAACACTTACTCATAAGTAGAATAAACGGAATAATCACCTCAAGGCAGGGCAATAAACAGTTTGATATGCCCGGCCTCTCGGTGATTATTCCTTACTAATTCACCGTTGTTAGGTATAATTGACTGCTGTCAAGGAAAACAAAGGACTTTTTGCCTCTAATGACGTCTTTGGCATCACTCCTCAAGTAGTCCGGTAACTTTTCAACCCCAGCGTCTTCAGTTGCTAGGCGACGTCAACGTCTTTGGTGGTCTATAGACCAATTTTCACCTTACGTCAGAACGACGTCACACAGGTTCAATCGCGCATGACGGTGGCAAAAGACAAACAGAAAAATGTCGTGTTGTGCCGTGGGATGCCAGAATCGTAATTCTGTAAACAGTGACCTGAAGTTTTACAGAATACCAGCAGATAACAACTCGTTTAATGCAAACCGCAGACGTCGTTGGTTACAAGCTATCAGAAGATCCGATTGGAACAAAGACCTTATTAAAAATGCCAGACTTTGCAGTTCACACTTCATATCAGGTAAGTTAACCTAAGAACTTCACTCAATCAGACACATCACTCGGTTTGGCTTACAACAACAAAATAATGGTAAAGTTGTACGCTTATCTAACGCTAGAACACAGAATAATGTAGTTTTAGTCGTTTTAGCTAATTTACCTTAAATTGTGTTACGTTGTCTTGACGACTAGCTAGTCTCGTAAGCTTGGCAAACTCAGGCTAAATTTACCTGTTACACTATCGTACTGTCAATAACTAGAATATTGTTTTTTGGACAGGAGAGGTCTCCATGGACTTCAATAGTCCCGACTTTGTACCTTCTGTCTTTTCCTTCGCAACCCAGTGTGAAATAGACAAAGGAGATACAAAACTTGAGAGGTAAATATTGTCACTTTAGCCTTATTTAGTTGCTAACTGGAATCACATTGCATGCATCAAAATGCAGAGAATGTATGGCAAGTAAGGTCAGATAGTTTTTAGATAATTTGTCAGACCAGATTTTTGTAATGTCTACATTGTCTTGTGAAGCCCTGTTAAGCTATGCTATGTAATTTACACTTGACTTGGTTTTGGTACCTGATAACCTCCTATGATCTACCAAGCAACTAAACTGTTTTGGACTGACTGTTTGACCTCATCTCTGTGTATCAGATTTAAGAGGAAAAGAAAAAGGGAAGAAACCATCCACAGACCACCAGATGATGTACAGCGGTCCAAAGAAGCTAGTGATGAGGCTTCTGGAGCTTGCCTGTCCTCAGATGACTGCAGAATGGAGCCTGGTGCTGATCAATGCACTGGTAAGAGCTTATAATACCTTAACTAATGTAGGGCAGTCATTATTAGGATGAAACAGGTTTTGTTTATATATTGTTTAATACAGCATAACTGTGTTGTTAATGACATTGATCATTATTCTGTTTAGCACATGCTGTTTGAAAACATCCTTAAAAAAATTGAGAAAAGCTCAACTTAAACAAGTGACAGTGCTTATTTTATTAAGTCTTAAGTCTATTACTATCTAATATCTATTTCAGAAGCCACAGTCCCAAAGGTTCTCCATGATGATCTGAAACACAAGTACAGCCAACTTTCTACAGAGTGTGTCAACCTGCGTTTGGAGATCGACAAACTGAAAACTGAGAATGAGGAACTAAAGGCAACACTCATGAATACACAATTTTCCTTTAGCTCTATCAAGAGTAAAGCAGTGCAGGTTCTGTTTTTCACAGGGCTGACCAGTGTCTTATTTGAGTGGTTGAGTCACAAACTTAAAGACAGTGTAGAGGTTGTGCGTGGCTCTATGAACCTGAAGGATCATCTATTGATCGTCCTAATGAAACTTAGACTAGGGCTCTGCAACAAGGATATTGCTTTCAGATTTAATGTCACAGAAAGTGACATTTCAAACATTTTGAGAAGTTGGCTCCCTGTTATGTCTGCGACTTTAAAGCCTCTCATAAAGTGGCCAAGCAAGCATGCAGTATTAAAGAATATGCCAAAATGTTTTAAACCTAAATATAAACATTGCAGGTGCATTATTGACTGTACAGAAATTTTTATCAATAGACCCACAAATTTAACCTCCAGAGCCCAGACGTACTCGAATTATAAAAGCCACAACACTATTAAATATTTGATTGGCATGTCACCTTCAGGAGCCATTTCTTTTCTGTCGGCAGGTTGGGGTGGGCGAGTTTCAGACAAACAAATTACAGCCGAGTCTGGATTTTATGACCTTCTAGAGCATAATGATGAGATACTAGCAGATCGGGGTTTTACCATCAGAGATGAGCTTGCCACACGTGGTGCCACACTTAGGATCCCTCACTTTACCAAAGGTAAAAAGCAGCTCTCTGCTCAAGAAGTGGACATATCAAGGCGTTTGTCTAATGTGAGAATACACATTGAACGAATAATAGGTAGATGGAAAAATTTTAAAATTCTGACAACTATTATTCCACTCACACAGGTTGACCTGTTAGACGATATAGTGATTGTTTGTGGAGCACTAACAAACCTTTGTAAATGTATAGTCCCAAGATAGCTTAATTTAGATTTATTCTGTAAGTAACTGTTTATTGTCATCAACACAATTAATTGCACATTCAAGTGTTAAAATGTAAAATATTAGTACTGTATTAAATCATTTGCTTCGAAGAACATTTCATTCATCATTTTTGCACTGTTCACAACACCAATCCACAACCTTTCTTCTTACTCTAGCACATGTGTAGTGGAAATGGTTCTTGCACTTTGCACAGTCAATCATCATTCCAAAGTCTGGCCTTTGACAGTGTGAGCAGACTGTAGGTGACTGCATCAGTGGATCCATGCTGCGTGTTAACAGCTCAGGCAAAATACTCTGTTTGAAGAACTTTTCAGCTTTAGGCAGGACTGCTTGTAGCATTTCTTCATCTCTGGTGATGCGGTTGATAGCAACAACTTGCTTTGTCCAAACCACAAAGTCGCAGTACTGGGTGTTGCATACAAACATGTGTAGCTGAACTTGATGGTAGTATTCATGATTCTTCTTTAATTGTAGTGCTTTGTCTAAGCAGAACTGTGTGTCCTCGCTACTCCCTGTAAGACCATCACGGTATTTGTATGGACACTTAATCTCTAGGGTTGCTTTCCCACAGCAGGTACAGTTTGCTATTCCATCCGGCGATGCCCCAAGATGTGGTTTGTCTGGCCGCACAACAAGACCGCAAAGCTCCACTTCAAAGTTGGAATGTTGTGCTTTCATTATTTCTGTGTATTGTCTTCTGGCTGTGTCCTCCATATCTCTTCCCCAAAGTACTGCTGGCACATGGGACAAGTCTTGTTTATTGTAGTGCATTACCTGTTTTACAAGGTTTAGTTTAGCTGTTTCGGTTACTACAGTGTATACACGATGTAGGGTTGTGCTTGTTATCCTTCCATTTCTGTGTGTGTGCCAGGCCTGAGACTGTGCCTGATTTTTAGTTGTAAGCTCAAGGTTTACACACTGCTCATTAGTTAACCCCATCCTCAGTTTTTCAAAAGTCTCTTCACTCCTCTCTTGTAGTTGATTTTTGCAGAGGCATCTCAGATTGGCATCATACAGAGCGACTAGTGGCTCTGGGAGGTCCCCGGCCTCTGTGTCAGATTCTGTTGCGGAATCTGTGTCACTGAGTTCCATGGTAGTGAGTACAGCTGCGTTAGGTGCCAGTAGTTTCAATTCCGCAATGTCTTCATCTGTCAGTTCTGAATACACAAAATAAATATTAGATAACTTATTTTCATACATCTGCCATTAATAGTTACATGACCCTGATTATAACGTATGTATTTACATTAATTATAAAATATAATGAATACCTTATTGCTATATGTACATGACCTGATCTTGCCTACATTCAGATTGTGCCTACCGTTTACATTATTCTGTCTACGCTTTACTCTGACTGGCTTCAGTTGGGTGTCTGTCCTTTTAGCCTTTCTGAAGCAGATCTCGCTTAGTCTGGCTGGTTTCACCTCTCTCTTGGATGTGTGGATCCACATATTTGTCCCTGAAGTACAACACCTCTCCGTCTTTCCCATCCTGACCCACACCTCAACTTTGAACATTAGTGCAGCTGCATGGCTGCAGCATGACCCTAACCTGAACAAAACATTTTTTGTACGTTAGGCTTTACATATACGTAAGGGCAGGCTAACAACGGTTTTAGCTATGATTTCCAGCAAATAAGCAGTTACATTTTGTTACAGTGTTACAGCTAGGCTACAGTGTTACAGTTACAGATTCAATTGCTGACACTGACAATTGGGTAAATAATGAACATTTACAATAGTAAACTTATGTTGGTTTACATACCCAGCCATACAGGTGCAGTTCGCAGTAAGAATACAGTTGTTGGTCTTGTTGACGATAACCCAGGCCTTGTACAATTCTGTCTTCTTTCCCTGTCTTTGGCTAGGCAGAACCTCCGTCTTCATCACAACGAAGTTTTGAACATTGTAATCATGCCATAGTATGTCTTGGACATGACCACACAGAACAAAATTGTAAGCATCCAGAGACTTGTACGCTTTTAGCTTCTCCCGGGTATATACACTTGGAGTTTCGATTAGGTAATTATAAATCTCTGGCCACTGGATGCTAGGCCATTTCGTTTCATCATTTAACCATTGACAAGGTGCTATTGCAAACGGATCTGGAAGACGTATCCCACTGCCCACTAACGTCAATTTGGCTAAATAACAGTGTTTATCACTGGGTGACAGGCTATTGAAATATGTCGAAAACATTTTACTAATCAGATCTAATCATTATTAACTATAATCTTTTAAAAATCTATCTAGGCTACTTGTATTATTATCCGAGTGGTCCTTTTGCCGTTATAAATAACTACCCTTTCGCTGTTTTCTGCCACCACCCTGCGCGCGCATCCGAATGTTTACAAATAAAAAATTGGTCTATTTCTCTGCTGATCAACACTACGAATGCTGGTAACAAATAAATTGAAAACAATGTAAGCGCCGCCACTACGACAATTAGACGTCAATGTCGGAGTGGCGTTAAGTCTGAATGGAAGGCGGTCCCCCTTTAAAATGCTACCTTTTCACTGCAGTATTTACTTGCTGTTGTAGTGTCAATATGGTCCGATTTTAAACAAGATTGAAGATTCTAGGGAACAAAGTTACATACAGTGTTAATAAGAGTTTAATAATGTAAATTGTAATGTAAAAAAAATATGGACTTAATCAGGCGGGCCACAGTTGTGCAACCAGACACGCTTGGAAACAGTACAAAGAAACAGAAGAATGCATTACCTACAATAAATAGTATTCAAATTGTGAATTTTGAATACTGCAATTTGACCCCTATCCATCTTTAGAATGGGCCTATATCTCTTACCTAATCATCTAACATAGTAATTCACTTGTGTGTTGTGAACATATACACACATTCCAAATAGGTATAACAATATATTAGCACATAACTAGCTTAATTAAAAGCTAAATGACAATAAGGAGTCACCTGAACAGGGACTTCAACCTCGGACCCCCAGATTACCAGTGTAATGGCAGAAGGTTGGTTACTACGGGCTGCTATGTGAGCTACCACCCAGAACATCGGTTAACAATGGCTGCTACAGTGTGAGCTACCACCCAGAACATCAGTTACTAATGGCAAGGCTGCTACAATGTGAGCTACCACCAAGAACATCAGTTACTAATGGCTGCTACCGTGTGAGCTACCAGGCAGAACATCAGTGGATTTGTATGATAGTAGTTTATTTGAAGTGCTCAGCACAGGGAACCCTGCAATCTTCTGGGGATTCCAAAGTACAGGCTAGCTTGTGACAGGTTACAATAGCGTCAATATGGAAGTAAAATGTAGGAGTTTTCTGTGTTCATACAAGCAAAGATACTTCGGTACATAGTTCAGTCATTCATTGGGCAAAGCATTTCAAAATGAAAGGTTGCCACGGAGAACCTATTTTGCCATTTATTAGCTGGTGATAATTCATCCCAAGAACCATGTGGACTGTTTCTACTGTAAAGAAGCCTCACGTCGCTGTTGTTATATTATGTCATCTAAGCAGTTATGTTTACAAATCGTGTCAACCTTTCTAACTATATTTAACCATTCACACATTTTTCCAGAATAAAAAATCTGCGTTCGGCCTACCTCGATCGAGTGAGTCTGAGCTGAGCTGTTTAAGTTCCCTTAAAGGAGTAAATCCTTGTTGTCACAATAAATAAATCCTTCCCCCCACCCCCAACATTGAGATCTACAAACAATAAAAAGCAAGATATAAAACGAAACACCAGTCTGCGGAACCAAATATATATATAAAGAAATTACATGAAAACCAAGGCAAGACCATGCCAAATCCAGCAGAATCCAGGAAATCTCTTCTCCTTCTAGCTTGTAGGAAGATATGGTGATCCCTAGTGTCCAAGAAGAGGTAGTGCCACTCATAACAAAGACCTTAGAAATGACACTGCTACCCTCTATTTAATCCCAGAGATACGCGTTCACATCCAGATGATATAAAACATGCACAAAAAATACAAATAATGTCCTGTGTTTTTCCTACTCTTTTTTCCGGTATTTTCGGAGAACTAAGTGTAGTGCATTGGATGCACGTATTCAGGTTAGATAATTCCAAGTCAGAAATAATGAGATTTGAAACAAAAGATGAACAAAATGTTGCTTGAGTCTTGGGGGGAGGGAGGCGTGGTCTGAAGGGGTTGTGAAGCTACATCACATTGACACCCATGAGGGTACACAGTATATATATTACACACAGTTGTGTAAGATACATGGATATGTTTTGCAACGACAAATGTTCCCCTAGGTCTTTTTTGTTGCCGATGTTTGTATCCAGGATCACCATTGCCGGGGTGGGGAGGTCGGTTGCCAACAGGGCAAAGAGTTCCACCAATCACAGGGAATGGATTTCACATTCAACGTAGCGTTGGCGAGGTTAGGTATCCACAACTCAACCGGGACTATCAAAATCGGCTTTTACCCCAACCTGCAGTTCCTTGGGAAAACTTTGTGCTGGTTTCCCAAACCAAACAGGCCAGGTTTACCCTCTGTGTTTGGTGCACTGTGTATCAGTGGCAGTCGAGGCCATGGTGATTGGCGCCTCCAAACTCGCCCGTATTGCACTTTGCCTTCGACGGGTCGCAGAGAGCTCCCCCCACAGGGGGGGTCAGCATAGGCGGAGTTTCACTTTTGCATCAGGGGGGGCAAAACAATTTTTTTCACACGAACATGTTCTCACTCATGTTCGCACGCACACACACACACACACACACACACACACACACACACACACACACACACACACACACACACACACTGACGTGTGTCCCGAAAGGACTCACTATATTGATGCACCTAGCCGTTCCAGAATCACTCCAGAATCATGCTGTGACCCCATGCTGTCAACAAGGTCACCACATGTATCTTACGATGAAGTGAATTGCTTGCTTTATAACTTCTTGTGTGCTAACATATATCTTATGATAAAGAAAATTGGTTTCTTTATAACTTCTTTTGTATCTCTTATGATAAGGTAAATTGATTACCTTATAACTTCTTTAATGCTTACGTATATTTTATGATAAGGTAAATTGATTACCTTATAACTTCTTTAATGCTTACGTATATTTTATGATAAGGTAAATTGATTACCTTATAACTTCTTTAATGCTTACATATATTTTAGGATAAAGAAAATTGGTTTCTTTATAACTGCTTGTGTGAAAGTAAATTGCTTACTTTAGATCTTCTTATGTGTTAAAACTATGTGCCTTAGAATGTCTTACCATAGAGCTAACTGGTTACATTATATACCCTTTTATGTAGTAAATTGAATGCTTAAACATGTCTCCTTGTGGAGAAACATTGGAGGAATACAAGGAACATGTGTCCCTTTAGACCCCATGATGTATGGACACTCGGCGCATGATAGCAGGTGCACAACTTCAAGCTTCTTGTGTTGCCCCTCGGGCAAAATAAGGGAAACTCTGGAACGTTTATCAAAAGATCTTTTGTTATCAGGAGAGTAAAACAGGGTAATCTGCAGAGAAAGCTCACTCGTTCTTCTTTTGGTTCTCTGCTGTCGGTGTGGTGGTGTCGTGTGTTCTCCTCTGCTCTGCCCTGCTCTTCTGCTTCCAAAAAACTGTGGCCTTCATAGCAATAGATTTTCATCTTAGGGACTCTGACACCGTAGCGCTCGGTTCAGACTCTATTTTCTTTTTAGTTTAGGTTTAGAAATCCAACCACGGACTTCATCTGAGAGTACGTTGGTAACTCAGTTTTAGAAATCCAGCCTTGGGCTCCACCCGAGAGGACGTGGGTACTTAGAAATCCAGCCTCAAGAGCCTCTTGAGAGAAAGTTGGTACTTTTAATAGGAATCTTCTCTAGCACTAGCTTAGTCTCAAGCGTGATTAACTCAACAAAGGCAACTCTCGGGGTCGTGCGGTGTACTGGGGCACGAGAGTTGCGTCAACGTTAAAACCTGGGCTCCACTTGGGAAACGTTGTTAAAAACCTCAGTTTTAGAAATCCAGCCTTGGGATCCACCCGAGATAAACGTTGGTACCTAGACTTAGAAACCCAACCTTGGGATCCACCCGAGATAAACGTTGGTGCTTTTAATAGGCCATTTTTCATCTATATTCTTCTTCTTTTACTGTCTTTTCTTTCAATTAGGATCCCCCCCTTAGAATTAGCAATAGTTTGGGTCAGGGGCGTTGCTAGACCTAGAGTTTTACTGGGGCACAGGCCCCCAACTGCCAATACTTTTTTTTTTTTTACGTGTGCACAATATGAAATAGATCGATACAGAAGGGTAGGTGCGAGCTTCAAAATCATTGTCACTGTCATACTGTACAGTAGGCTATATTAAAGCACTGGTAAAGGTAAAGATTCAAAGATAGATTCATGAGTACCGTACAATGATATTTATTTTAACACATACACATCTCAAAGATTTACAAATAAGGTAACTGACAAATAAACAAAGAAGTCTCTTTATGACCTTCCTCTTTATCAGAAGTCTGCACATCTATATTTATTTAGAAGCTGTGTGGAAACAGCATAATTTTGCCAGAACGACATGGACTAAAAAGGCAAGAAAAAAGGTTGAGAACTAATAGAATTTCGGACTTAAGGTGAGGTGGCTCGTTGCCACCAATCAAACTGGGAAATGTAATAGAACCATCAAACCATCAAATTAAACTAAATAAGGCCATACATTACTGCATAGAGCCATTTTAAATGATTATTTTTTCCCTATTAGGCTGTATCGCCGCGCTTTCATGGTGGCAAAGCGGTCAATAACTTGGCTTTGACTCACTTTACATAGTTGCTCCCTTTCAATGGATAAAAGTGAAAGTTGGTGAAGCCTTCCCTGCCCCATTGTTGACCTAAGCCAGGTGTGGAGCCTTCTCAACACACTGAAAGATCGCTCACAACTACAGCTGTTCACAGGAATTGTGAGTGCAATCTGAATTAGCTGTGTCAGTGTTGGGAACATTGTTGGATCCAGTATGTTAAAAACACCCTGTATATCCATAGTTTCCTTTTTGGTGTTCAGGAAGTTTTTGGCCTCTAAAACTTCCTCAGGTTTTAGGTCAACACTGTAATGATCTGCCAGACCATGGAGGTGCTCTTGAGAGAAAAAGAAATCTGACTGGGGATTACAAGCCTGAACACCTCTAAGAACTTGACTGTTGACTGATGAAAATCGCTGCTCAATTTCACTCACCATCCTGTCCAGGCATGGTAGATACAGGTTTCTTTTTAAACATTCTGAATCACCAAGGTCACTCACTGCACCACATCTAGATTCCACTAGATAATCATCCAAGCGTTTCTGCTTCTGCCTTGCCTGTCTGGTACATGTTTCTGGAATCTCATTTGCTGCACAGAAGGTCTTTACTGTATTATACAGTTTAGCAGCATCCTCATCTGTGCGCATCTGTTTGAGAGTTACACAAACAGCTCCATTATATTCTACAGCCTTTGCCAGGTCCACTGTTTCACTCTGGAGATATTTGTGCAGATTCTCAGTCACAGACAGCAAAGTCTTGAACACCATGAGCTTATACACAGTGGAGAATGCACTGAGTTTAACGTGTAGCCCCACTGCATTGGCAGCCTTTATGCCAGAAAGGCACTCTAGAAGAGCAGGGTAGTTCTCCAGAACTGCATTTACAGAACGCAACTGGCATGACCAGCGGGTCTTTGACAGCTGCACAAGTTCAGATGGTTGCAATCCCAACCTATTTTGAACATCCCTGAATTTGTGATGATTTACCAGTGAAGTGCTGAAAAATGAGTATAGACTCTGCAATGTGTCAAATAAATCACTGGCTTCTGGCACTGCATGACAGGCAGTGGCGAACTTAGCCCTTTGGGGGCTCCAGGCGAACAGTCATTTGGGGACCCCTGCATCTACCGGTCTCAGTACCTTATATCGCATAATGAGATACTCCATACAAGGGATGAACAAAAGTCACTATCCTTCTTTCATGCAAATGTTAATTATCTATTTACAAATTGAGAATAACATACAAAACAATAAGATTAGTTATGTTGACACATTACACTGACTGTTAACCATAAGTCCTCATTTACCTGAGGGTTTCCAGTAGCTCACAGCAGCTATCTGCTGTGAGCTACTGGAAAACACTACTGGAAACCCACTGATAGCTGCGTCCAGCTATCACTATATTTCCTGTGCTCTTCAGACCTTTCATGGTTGATTAGATGCATTGCAAGGTTATTCTAGTCTTTAAATCCTTCCTCGCTCAGTTGTTTTTGTTTTCCAGAAAGGCAACAACAAAAGCAAAAAACACGGTCTGCACTTTCACTGTAGACTAACCAAGACCTGTTCACCCTCTCACCATTTTTCATTACTATGTAATAGTATGCTTTTGTGAATCTGCGGCCCTTGGGCCAGAGTGCTGGGTCATCCACAAGAATATGTGTGCACCTGCCCAAGACACAGCAGCTTGGGCCAGAGTGCTGGGTCATCCACAGGAATATGTGTCTCGCAGTCATTGTTATCGTTATTGTCATAAATTTCAATAACCAAAGTGGAAGAAGGAGAGTGAGAAATATTCACTACCAGTTGTGCATCATCTCCGTCAGTTTGTTGACACACGTCATTAGCATCGCTGCTGGCTGAGCCAGAGCCACTTGGAATGAAAGGAGCAGTAACGTGACAGCAAACGACGTTGACGGCTGCTCTTGATCCGCCGATGGTCCCGCTGCCACTGCGGTGGCTGTAAAACAGCTGGATAGCTTTGGCAGCTTTGAAAGAAAGTCCTGCCTTTGGTCTTTCTTTTTATGTGAACCGCTTTCGTATGATCGCTTCATGTTTCACTCGATTTATGTCTCACTCGATTTCTCTCTCTCTCTCTCTTACCGCTTACTGTTTTGAATTTGACATAATTTCCATATACGCATGATGAGCGTGATGCGCGTAACATGGAATAGTCCATGTAGTGCAGACTGAAGGGGGGTGCACACGGAAAGATCGTCAAAACATGAGTAATAATTAGACATCCCGATGCTACTATTGTGAAGAGATTTTTATAAAAATAATAAATATGGGGACAAAATATATGCATTGGGGCCCTCTTGACCAGATCAATATTGTAAATAAGAAACTGTTCTTAATGTTTTATCGGGAAAAATAAAGGTAAAAAAAAAAAAAAAAAAAAAATAAAATTTGGGGGCCCCAAAAACCTTCTATGGGGCCCGGGGCTCCAGGCAAATGCCTGGTTTGCCTAATAGTACGGCCCGCCCCTGATGACAGGTGTGGCAGAGCACCAAGTTTAATTGATGCGCATAGCAGTGCACATAAATGGCCTCTGGGTGCTTGTCCCTGAATTTTGCTTGGACACCTCCAACAGCACCACTCATTACTGCCGCCCCATCATAGGCCTGTGCAACACACTTCACATGTGTAATGCCATCATGAACTAGCTGTTCTTCAATGGCTGCAGTTATGCTCTCTGCATCGAATTTTCTCAATTCCCTCATGGCCAGCAAACTCTCCTTTACTCTACCCTCAGTTACGTAGCGGACACATATAGCCAACTGCTCGGTGTTGCCATCTCTGGCTTCATCTGCCATGATCGAAAACATTCCAGAATTTCTTAACTCCTTTACAATGCTTGCCGTTACCTCCTTCGCATAGCACTCAATTATTTCATTTTGCGATGAAGGTGATAAATAGGTGCTGTGGGATGGGGCTGAATATGACTGGAGGAAAGGATCAAACTGCTTTAAATATTCAAAGCACTCCAGAAAATTCCCTTTATTGCTACTAGATGTCCCCTCATCATGGCCCCGGAATGGAATGTTTTGCTTTGCTAGCAATTGTGTGGTGCACCCTAAAAAATCTAAAGTTTGGCCAACTTACAATTTTAAGGCAACAAACTGCAATAGAATTTTAAGTTGGGAATGACAACTTAACATTTTAAGTTCTGCTTTTGAGTTGGTAATACTTTGAATTTCAAGTTCTACTAACTCAACCTGAAGTTGCAGTAACTCACAATCTTCAGTTAAGAAAACTGTAAAACCTTAGTCATCTTGACTTAAGTCTAAGTTGCAGTAACTTGTAATTTTGAGTTGAAACTACTTTAAATCCTTAATCATCCTGACTTAAGTCTAAGTTGCGCTAACTCACAATTCTAAATTAAGAAAACTTTGAAACCCAAGTCATCTCGACTTATGTTTACTTCGGTAACTTGACATTTTAAGTTATGAATACTTTAAATCCTTAGTCATCTTGAATTCTCAAACTTGCAATAACTTTGAAATATGAAAACTTTAAAGCCATACTCATAACTCAACTTCAACTTGCAGTAACTCCATATATAATACATCATGCATGAAAGAAATTACAGGGGCTATAATATCTCAATTCAAATCTTTTTTTATTGAACATGTCTTGCATGTCTCAAGTGCTGTGCAAAAGCACAGAAGACCAATAGCTCACCCGATTAGGTGAAACAGTTGCTTTCTTAAAACATTGAAATAACAGCACGTGCTGTATTAAAATGCATAATACAGCATTATTCCTATAGACAGGAAGAGAAGAGATATTTGGGGGACTGAGTAAAATAAGTAAATATACAAAAGGGCAGCTGCAGCATGAACATTAACAATTTAAAACAGGCCCAACAAGTTTGTTTTCAACAGAACTTGCAGCTCAACATTAGGTTCTGACACAGGGTTACAGAAGAAGTTTGTTTTTGAGGGATCTGACTCTTGCAGAGAGATCTGTCCCCAGCTCCAAAAAGATCTTTTGAAACATTTCAAAAGGTGTATCGCAGTTCCTTGGGAAACTGGATGTTCAGAGCGTATATCAGCCCAAAGAGCAACGCAAGGGCCGTTGGCAGGTCAGGGAGGTCTTGTAAGATGATATGTTCTTCTAAAACCACAGCTACATTTTGAAGTCTTGCAGGAGCGGAACTGTGATCCTCCATCACAGAAAGTATCCCCACTATGAGACCCCTTGTCTTCTCCTCTTCTGGGTCAGTATCCTTGTGATGACAGACAAAGACAAATGTATGATTAATAAATGAAACAAAAGGTTTGTCTTTTCCTATGGCTCAGAATAAGCTCCTACTCTCAAATAACTATAAAAAATATTACATTTATTTTACCTTGAGACACTTATGTTAAAAAACAGAACATTTCCATCTCGTAAGTTTCAGACTAAATAAAGTAATAGCCAACGAAGTACAGCTTTTTACGACACTTAATGCATTGACATAAAGAGGGCAAGGAGAACATTGGAATGGATAAACTGGATGAAAATAAAGGGCAGAGAGGTTAAAGTCAATAACAGAATAAACATTATGATCCAAGCAGTATATTTTACAATATTGTTAGTAACAGTATAATCCAAGTGACGGTTGATACTAATGACCACTCACCAGACAATTCCTGAACAGCTTCTCGTGACTCTCACGGAGAAATAAAGGAAGGCCCTTCAATGCTGCGGTCTGTCTGTGTGCTGTTATGTAATTTGTCTTAAACACAAAGAGATGGATAAAAAACATTACTACAAAATCAAAGTAACATGTACTAAAGTAGAGGGCAAACAGGAAAACGTCAATGGTGAGTTTATCTGATATATTTCGTCAAATTTAATCACACAATTTAGTGTATCACTGAATGAAGCATAAACTATATATGGTGTGCCCGCATGCACGCGCCCGCCTGGCTGAACGGCTGAAAAGCACAACATGCCCCAGCGAAAACGCTAGTATTCATTAGTATCCACTGAAATACAACAACTACACAATAGAACCCACAAACAAACCGTTTAATTAAGGCAGCTGTAGACCGGTCTTACACGCCGTAAAATCTGTTTTTTTTTCCAATGGAGTCTGGTGACTTGGAGCTTATAAGCTACCAGACTCCATTGAAAAAAAGTGTAATCGTACGGCGTGGAAAACCGTCCGACAGCTTCCTTAATTTAACAGTTAGTTACACATAGCTAGAAGTGTATGCTACTGTATTCTTGCAATAACGAGATATGTCTAGTAGAATACCGAGTATCTGAACTTGCCGGTCTGAAAGGACTGCAGTGCCGTTCTCGCACGACTGCGCTGTTTGCTGCTTGAACATACCGAGACAAGCACCGCAGGCCTCGTCCTAGCTTGCGATAAGCTAAAGCTAACGGCGACGGCAAGCATTATTTATTCTGTTTAGGGTCATACTACCGTCAGTGAAAATGCATACCTTATCCACTTATTTATCGTGTATTATATTCACATTCATGGAAAAAACTCACACTTCAAGTCTAATTGGAAAGAAGGTTAAAACTTGCCTGTGTTGTCTCCAGCCCTGACGAAAAATGACTAGTCACTCATGTGAGTTCAGGTAACAAACCTCAACTCGGAAAGTTGGCTTTCCCGCATTTTACGACAAGGACATACGAGTTGCCAGAACTTTTTCACTTGTTGTGCACAGGTTGTGCATCCCAACTGAAGGAAATAAGTCGTGTTAACTTACAAAATGCTGTTGAAACATAAAAAAATGCATGGTTTGCTGGAATTACTTAGATTTTGAAGTCAAATATGAATAATTTATTTTTTCAAGTCTTAAAAACTTAAAATACTTTTTTAGGACAACAATATTAAGTTGGAGTTTTTACAGTGTGGCCACAACGCGCCGCAAGTATTCTCGCCTATTTCTGATTTCAGCCTCATTTGCTGAATGTAACTGGTCAACCACACTCCCATGGGAGACACTTGATTTAAAACTGTGCCATGACACCATGCTTGCTTTATGGGCTGGTGTTTTCTCATGCTCTCTGAAGAGATCAAGAGCTTTCTTCCAATTAGTCAAACCAGTGCTAACAAAGGTGTCATGTTTTACATTTTTCCCAAACATTCTGCATGAAAAACAGAAACCTGCATCTCTTGTCACAGAGTACTCCAACCAAGAAAAATTTGCAAACCAGCTGGAATTGAACGATCGTTTTTTCAACCCGAACCAGTGCTGTGGGTATTGGGCCAATTTGACCTGATTTGGACCATCACATATCTCCCCTAGGTCACAGATATCCTCCTCAATATTCTGAATAGTTTTGCGTCTAGCCCCCAACCTGTCCTCATCCGATCCTTGCCTGTCTCTCTCCTCTTCCTCCCCCTGCCTGGCCCTGGAACCCCCAGCCTGTGCTCTTTCTCCCCTCTCTCCTCCTGCTCTTCCTTCTTCTTCTTCTCCTCCTTCTCCTCCTCCTCCTCCTTCTCCTCCTCCTCCTTCTATTCCTTCTCCTCCTCCTTCTCCTCCAGCACTCTGCCCCTCAATCAGTGTAGCAGCCACTAGCCAGAAACATCCAAACACATAGGCCTAAGTATACTCACTGCATGCATTTCATAGGCTTTCCTAATTAACAACAGGGAAGCTTACCCAATTCAGTATAGACAAAACTGAATAGGCAAAAATAAACCATTGATCAAATCACAGCACATCATACTAGCAATTGTTGGCTATTACCAGCATAAATATTAATGTTGACGTTAATGTGGGCAATTATCATACTTCCCTCGTCCTCATCTCTCCTCACTGCTCCTCTCCCTCTGCCCGTAAAGAATTTTCTGATGTCCATCTGAATCGTTTTTCAGAAGGCGAATGTTTAGTTTTACAGGACAGCTTCACAAAACAAATGCCTATACTTTTACAGGACTCTCAAGTTTTGAAGATTCATTATTCATTTCCGCGTGTTTGCGTGCACGCATGGTGTGTGTGTGTGTGTGTGTGTGTGTGTGTGTGTGTGTGTGTGTGTGTGTGTGTGTGTGTGTGTGTGTGTGTGTGTGTGTGTGTGTGTCTGTGTGCTATAAAACTTCAGGCTACAGACGCTCAGTATTGAAAAACTGGTGCTAATTATGTGGGCAAAATTAACAGCAATCAAGTTGTCATTGTTTGTGTCAAACAAGTTGTGAATTTGTTGTTACGTTAAAACAGGAGATGACTTACTCTGTGCTGTTTCCATCTCCCGCGGTTTCAAACGAAACATTCAGAGTTACGTGGACGAATCCGGAAATAACTGTTTTTTTTCATTGGTTGTTGCATTAAATCTTACCCAGATACAGTAGTGCTATTTTCTGATGGCTTTTATGTAGCACCTTTCGTTTTTTGATTGGCTGGTAAGTGGCAGGCTCGACTGAAGACTCCCGAGGCAGCAGGAGATTCACTTGATGAATCTTGCCGTTTCCATAGCGAGAGCGGCGCTTCTGCAGATTAATTTAATAATGAATCTGATCAATGGAATTTTACTGGGGCACTGGAGACTTTTACTGGGGCACGTGCCCCAGTAAAAAGGGGCTGACGACGCCTCTGCTCCACACCTTCTGCTCCTCCTTCACCCAGGAGGACCTCCTCCCGGGGGTGTTGGTAGGGGAGGGGTCAGCCTCTCTGTGTCGGTTGTAGAAAAAAAAAAGGGACCTCCTCGTAGGACTGAGCGGGGCCCCTGCGCACGCACGCACACACACACACACACACACACACACACACACACACACACACACACACACACACACACACACACACACAGCTGAGGCCTCCCCCCCCCCAGAGCCCAGGGAGGAGGTCCTGTGTGTCTATAACTTACCTGTACCTTACCTTACCGCTGAGCCTGGGCTCAGCGTCCTCCTCCCGGGGCTCTGGGGAGAGGGCGCCTCCTGGGGGTTCTCAGGGGGCGCCTCCGCGTCTCTGTGTCGGTTCTAGACAGTTCACGCAGGACCTCCTCCCTGGGGGGGGCCTCAGCTGTGTGTGTGTGTGTGTGTGTGTGTGTGTGTGTGTGTGTTTGTGTGTGTGTGTGTGTGTGTGTGTGTGTGTGTGTGTGTGTGTGTGTTACGTACAGTAATCTGTATGTCTTATATGTTATACATGGTATAGGCCTACATGTATTGTGTTCTGTTTTGTGTAGTATGTTTGTGTTGTTGTTCTGTCTCCTCCTCCTGTTTTCATTCTCCAAGTTCTCAGATGTGCGCACCTGGTCCCGATCACCAAATCACCACACCTGTTCCAGATCTCCCATCAACCATTCCCCTTTAAATAGTCCTGTGTTTGTTTGTCAGCAGGAAGAGCTTTGGTTTGAGCTGTGGCAGAGCTTTGGTTGAGCTCTGTTTGCTAGTGTTTGCTAGTGTTTGCTAGTGCTTGGTTTCTTTGTTGGTTTATTGTATTGTCTTTAGTGGTTACACGTTTGTTTAAACCTTACTACTTTAGTTGTTAGCAGCCTACTTTAGTTTTGTCTTTGTCTTTGTTAATTATTTTGTTGTGCACACAGGGTCAATAAGGACAGGTAAGATACCCTGGGGTTTACATATTTCATACACGTAGGTTTACCCGTTGTTAATACCCTAGGTTAGAGTGAGCACCACCCACTGTACTTTTTCGGTGCAAAGCACCTGTCAATGGGGGGTTGGGTTTTGTTATGTTCTTTTTTTTGGTGCCACTGACAGTCCTTGTTGATCCCTGTGTTGCCTTGTTTTGTACATAAACACTTTATATTGAATACACCTTTTGTCTTGGATTTTGTGTGACTGCACCCTCACTTGCCCAGACCTGTTGCCCTTATGTTGCGTCCTACTCCGAGCCACCAGGGGGGGCGTAACATAAATTGGGGGCTCGTCCGGGATCCTTGATCCTTTTAAGCAACGGGTTTGATGAGTGTTGGTGTGCAGTGCACACGTCAAGTAGGCTGGTAGTGTTGGTTAGGTTGGTAAAGTTTTGGGTAAGGCTATTTGAGGAAAAATGAGTGTGTTTAACCTTGAGGGATTTCTTAGTGATCCTTCTGTGGATCAGATTGATCGCTGCAGGAAAAAAGATTTGTATGCCATTGCGGCACATTTTTCATTTGAGGCATCAGCAGGTCTGCTTAAAGCAGAATTGAAAGAAGCTGTTGTACAGATGTTAGTACACGAAAAAGTGTTTGGTACTGGCAGCGGTGCGACTGCTAGTGAGCCTATTATTTCCCCATCCTTGTCTTCTAGCTCAGAGAAGGAGAGCAGGGAGGAAGTAGTAGTTGAGAGAGGGCTGGTTGAGAGTAGGCCAGTTCCTGTAGATACAGACGCTAATGTGGAGTTTAAGCCTCCTCATACTGTGCCCCGATTCTCTCCATTTTCCTTACCTAGGGTAAGTGATGATGCCCGCCATAGGCTACGCATAGCGCGTTTGCAACTGGAGGCTCAGGAAAAAGATAGAGACGCAGAATACAGTCACAAGTTGGCTATTCGGAAGATGGAGCTAGAGATGGAGGCGGACACCGCCAACCGCAAAATTGAATTGGAGATAGCTGCAGAAAAAGAGGTGAAGCTTAAGCGCCTAGAATTGGAAGCTGCTTCTCTGAGTTTAGCTCAATCACCTGGTCATAGGTCCATACATTCTGGTCCCTCTGCGCCTACGAGAGGTTTTGAGGTGAGCAGAAATGTTGTTTTGGTACCTCAATTTCGTGAGGCGGAAGTAGATGCCTATTTTACTGCGTTTGAGCGAGTTGCCACCTCACTGAAATGGCCAAAAGAGGTCTGGTCGATACTGCTTCAGTGTAAGCTGACAGGTAAGGCCCAGGAAATTTATGCTGCACTTTCTCTAGAAGAGAGTTTATGCTATGAGAGTATTAAGACAGCTGTGCTTCGTGCCTACGAACTAGTGCCTGAGGCCTATAGACAGAAATTTAGAACTTTTAAAAAAATGTCTGATAAAACCTTTGTTGAGTTCGCCCGTGAGAAGGAGACTTTGTTTAATCGATGGTGCAAGGCAAGCAACGCGGTAGATTTTAACACTCTGTCACAATTGGTTCTCATTGAAGAGTTTAAGAATAGTCTGCCTGATCGTATTGTGACGTATCTCAATGAGCAAAAGGTAGGGACATTAGCGGAGGCTGCTGTGCTTGCCGATGAGTTTGTTTTATCGCACAAACAAACTTTTGTGAGTCCCCGTTATGAGAGTAGGTCTTTTACTCCTTCTGCCTCGGCTAGAAGGCCGTCTAGTCCTCCACGTCCATTGCCACTCCGCTCCACTGAGGAACGAGAGTGTTTCTATTGTCACCAAACAGGTCACGTAAAGAATGACTGTTTTATGTTGAAACGCAAGCTGTCACAGCCAAGCAAACGACCAAAAGAGGTTTTGTTAGTGCGAACGTTGGTGGGTCCAGTGTCCCTAGCCCAGGAGATGGAGGATGACAATCTGGAACCCTGTTATAAACCGTTCATGTTGGACGGGTTGGTTTCTCTCAGCGCAAATGCGTTGAACCAGTGTCCAGTGCGTATCCTTAGAGATACTGGTGCAGCACAGTCTTTTATCTTATCGGAGGTGTTACCTTTTAGTAATGACTCGTTAAGTGGCTCTAGTGTGCTTGTGCAAGGCATTGAAATGGGGTTTGTGTCTGTGCCTCTCCATGAGATACATTTGTCCTGTGACTTAGCAAATGGAGTGTTTAAAGTGGGTGTGCGCCCGTCTTTGCCTGTTAGAGGCGTCACATTTCTACTAGGGAATGACATCGCTGGTGGCAAAGTGATGCCAGTTTTAGAAGTTCTAGAACGACCTGAGATTTTGCAGCCTGATGTGTTGGCTCAGGACTTCCCTGAAGTGTTCCCTGTGTGTGTGGTCACTCGTGCTCAAGCACGTAGTTTGGGTGAAGCAGTTGTTTTGTCGGATACTCTCTTCGCGACTGAGTTGACCGGCCAGACTGTTTCTCCACCTGTGTTTCCGCAGTCTACTGCTGAGCCGAGTGTCCAGCCTAAGGTTCAATGTGATACTTCCACCAAAGAGACAACTAGGTTGCCTATGATTAGAAGTAATCTGATTGCTGCTCAGAAAGACGACGTGACTTTGGTGAAGTGTTTTGATGCGGCTCTTGCTCCAGAGAGCGCTAAAAATAAAGAAAGTGATTATTTTGTTGAAAATGATCTCTTGATGCGGAGATGGAAATCTCGCGCTGAGATTAATAATGACTGGACTAATGTCTTTCAAATTGTTGTGCCTACACCGTACCGACAGTCCGTTCTATCTCTGGCTCATGAACATCTCTGGTCTGGTCATCTAGGTATTACAAAAACCTATGACCGAGTGTTGCGACAGTTCTTCTGGCCAGGTTTGAAGCGAGATGTGTCGTTGTTTTGCCGTACATGCCATGTATGTCAGGTCACGGGGAAGCCTAACCAGGTTATAAAGCCTGCGCCTCTTCACCCGGTCCCAGCTATAGGGGAACCGTTTGAGCATGTACTTGTGGATTGTGTTGGCCCTCTGCCAAAAACGAAATCCGGTAACCAGTTCCTGTTGACCATAATGTGTGTAGCTACCCGGTACCCTGAGGCGATCCCTCTTAGGAGCATAACAGCTCAGTCAGTAGTAAAGGCCCTGATCAAGTTCTTTTCTACTTTCGGGCTCCCTAAGATCGTGCAAACCGATCAAGGTACCAACTTCCTTTCGGGTATTTTTGAACAGGTTTTAACATCACTGTCTATATCACACAGAATCTCGAGTGCTTATCACCCGGAGTCACAGGGCGCGCTCGAAAGATGGCATCAGACTTTTAAGTCAGTGTTGCGGAAATATACCATGGAGAGTGGTAGGGAGTGGGATGAAGGAGTCCCTTTGGCTTTATTTGCAGTTAGGGAAATAGTGCAAGAGTCACTAGGATTTAGTCCAGCAGAGCTGGTATTTGGTCACACAGTGAGAGGCCCTTTAAGAATGTTGAGAGACCAGCTAACTGGCGAGAGTTCGCCCACCCAGCGAAACGTTCTGACCTACGTGAGTCGCTTCAGAGAACGACTGCACGAGGCTTGCAGTATCGCTAGGGAAAGTCTCTCTGTTGCACAACAGGGTATGAAGCGGCATTTCGATAAGAAAGCACTTCCGCGGTCTTTTCAAGCAGGTGACTTGGTTTTAGTGTTGCTGCCCATTCCAGGTAGTTCAATGAGTGCACGATTTTCAGGACCGTACACTATTGACAGGAGTTTGAGTGAGACTGATTATGTAGTGAGAACCCCTGATAGAAGGCGGAAAACCAGAGTGTGTCACATTAACATGTTGAAGAAGTACTACACTAGAGGCGACGCTCAGCTTGAGACACGCAGTGCGCCTCTTGTAGCCACTGTTGCGGCTGCGGTGTCAGTAGCTGTGAGCCCTACGGCAGTGAGTGATGAGGATGGCCTGAGTTTGCGCAATGCCCAGCAACAGACCCCTCGGTTGACAAACTCAGAAATGTTGTTAAAACTACCGTCTTTAATGCATCATTTAAGCAGGGAACAGGAAGCTGACCTACTCTGCCTTATCTCTGAGTTCCCCTGTCTGTTTGGAGATGTGCCTACCCGCACTACGGTGTTAGAGCACGACATAGATGTGGGTGAGTCCAGACCGACTAAACAGCACCCATACAGAGTAAATGCCTACAAGAGATCTCTGATGAAGAAAGAGGTTGATTATTTATTGGAACATAATTTAGCACAGCCCAGCTCTAGCCCATGGAGTTCTCCGTGCTTATTAGTTCCAAAGCCTGACGCGACTGTCCGATTCTGTACAGATTATCGGAAGGTAAACAATGTCACTGTGCCAGACTCTTTTCCTATGCCCCGCGTAGATGATTGCGTGGATACCATAGGATCAGCTCGCTTTGTAACAAAGTTAGACCTATTGAAAGGTTATTGGCAAGTTCCCCTTTCACCACGGGCTTCTGCCATCAGTGCTTTTGTGACTCCAGATAATTTTCTACAGTATTGCGTGATGGCTTTCGGGATGCGAAACGCACCGGCCACTTTCCAGAGGTTGGTGAATATTGTGTTTAGTGGTGTGCCTAACTGTACCTCATATTTGGATGATGTGGTAATACACTCGTCAGAGTGGCCTGCTCATGTGGATTCGCTCAGAACCGTGTTTCAACGACTGGCTGATGCGTCTCTGACACTGAACCTCGCGAAATGTGAGTTTGGGAAGGCGACGGTGACCTACTTGGGTAAACAGGTGGGCGGAGGCCAAGTGCGTCCCTTGGAGGCCAAGATCGCAGCTATTACGTCTTTCCCAGTACCCACCACTCGGCGGGAGTTACGCCGATTCTTAGGAATGACAGGTTACTACAGAGGGTTCTGTAGGAACTTCTCTTCTGTTGCAGCCCCAATGACTGACTTGATCAGTCCATTGGTTAAGTTTGTATGGTCAGATCGGTGTCAAATCGCCTTTGAATGCTGCAAAGCGTTATTGTGTAATGCCCCAGTACTGAGTGCTCCTGATTTTGATAAACCGTTTGCCATTGAAGTAGATGCGAGCTGTATTGGTGCTGGTGCAGTTTTAACGCAAATGGATTCTGAGGGTTTGGTCCACCCTGTAGGTTTCTTTTCAAAGAAATTTAATAGTAGCCAAATGCGCTACTCTACAATAGAGCAGGAGACGTTGGCTTTGCTGCTTGCGCTCCAATTTTTCGAGGTTTATGTTGGGTCCAGTGCGGAGCCTGTGGTAATTTACACAGACCACAATCCACTGGTGTTTCTGCATCGCATGCACAACCAAAACCAGCGACTTATGCGTTGGTCTTTGGTTATCACGAATTACAACCTGGTGATCCACCACAAAAAGGGCACCGAGAATGTATTTGCAGATGCTCTGTCTCGTGTGTAACTATTGTGGGACAGTAGTTACTGGGGGCAATTTTGATTGATTTTGCTTTTTATACTATTAAAGTTGGGTTTACGGGATGGTTTGAGGTATCGTCAGCCATGGGCTGACTCTTTATGGGGGGGAGTGTTACGTACAGTAATCTGTATGTCTTATATGTTATACATGGTATAGGCCTACATGTATTGTGTTCTGTTTTGTGTAGTATGTTTGTGTTGTTGTTCTGTCTCCTCCTCCTGTTTTCATTCTCCAAGTTCTCAGATGTGCGCACCTGGTCCCGATCACCAAATCACCACACCTGTTCCAGATCTCCCATCAACCATTCCCCTTTAAATAGTCCTGTGTTTGTTTGTCAGCAGGAAGAGCTTTGGTTTGAGCTGTGGCAGAGCTTTGGTTGAGCTCTGTTTGCTAGTGTTTGCTAGTGTTTGCTAGTGTTTGCTAGTGTTTGCTAGTGCTTGGTTTCTTTGTTGGTTTATTGTATTGTCTTTAGTGGTTACACGTTTGTTTAAACCTTACTACTTTAGTTGTTAGCAGCCTACTTTAGTTTTGTCTTTGTCTTTGTTAATTCTTTTGTTGTGCACACAGGGTCAATAAGGACAGGTAAGATACCCTGGGGTTTACATATTTCATACACGTAGGTTTACCCGTTGTTAATACCCTAGGTTAGAGTGAGCACCACCCACTGTACTTTTTCGGTGCAAAGCACCTGTCAATGGGGGGTTGGGTTTTGTTATGTTCTTTTTTTTGGTGCCACTGACAGTCCTTGTTGATCCCTGTGTTGCCTTGTTTTGTACATAAACACTTTATATTGAATACACCTTTTGTCTTGGATTTTGTGTGACTGCACCCTCACTTGCCCAGACCTGTTGCCCTTATGTTGCGTCCTACTCCGAGCCACCAGGGGGGGCGTAACATAAATTGGGGGCTCGTCCGGGATCCTTGATCCTTTTAAGCAACGGGTTTGATGAGTGTTGGTGTGCAGTGCACACGTCAAGTAGGCTGGTAGTGTTGGTTAGGTTGGTAAAGTTTTGGGTAAGGCTATTTGAGGAAAAATGAGTGTGTTTAACCTTGAGGGATTTCTTAGTGATCCTTCTGTGGATCAGATTGATCGCTGCAGGAAAAAAGATTTGTATGCCATTGCGGCACATTTTTCATTTGAGGCATCAGCAGGTCTGCTTAAAGCAGAATTGAAAGAAGCTGTTGTACAGATGTTAGTACACGAAAAAGTGTTTGGTACTGGCAGCGGTGCGACTGCTAGTGAGCCTATTATTTCCCCATCCTTGTCTTCTAGCTCAGAGAAGGAGAGCAGGGAGGAAGTAGTAGTTGAGAGAGGGCTGGTTGAGAGTAGGCCAGTTCCTGTAGATACAGACGCTAATGTGGAGTTTAAGCCTCCTCATACTGTGCCCCGATTCTCTCCATTTTCCTTACCTAGGGTAAGTGATGATGCCCGCCATAGGCTACGCATAGCGCGTTTGCAACTTGAGGCTCAGGAAAAAGATAGAGACGCAGAATACAGTCACAAGTTGGCTATTCGGAAGATGGAGCTAGAGATGGAGGCGGACACCGCCAACCGCAAAATTGAATTGGAGATAGCTGCAGAAAAAGAGGTGAAGCTTAAGCGCCTAGAATTGGAAGCTGCTTCTCTGAGTTTAGCTCAATCACCTGGTCATAGGTCCATACATTCTGGTCCCTCTGCGCCTACGAGAGGTTTTGAGGTGAGCAGAAATGTTGTTTTGGTACCTCAATTTCGTGAGGCGGAAGTAGATGCCTATTTTACTGCGTTTGAGCGAGTTGCCACCTCACTGAAATGGCCAAAAGAGGTCTGGTCGATACTGCTTCAGTGTAAGCTGACAGGTAAGGCCCAGGAAATTTATGCTGCACTTTCTCTAGAAGAGAGTTTATGCTATGAGAGTATTAAGACAGCTGTGCTTCGTGCCTACGAACTAGTGCCTGAGGCCTATAGACAGAAATTTAGAACTTTTAAAAAAATGTCTGATAAAACCTTTGTTGAGTTCGCCCGTGAGAAGGAGACTTTGTTTAATCGATGGTGCAAGGCAAGCAACGCGGTAGATTTTAACACTCTGTCACAATTGGTTCTCATTGAAGAGTTTAAGAATAGTCTGCCTGATCGTATTGTGACGTATCTCAATGAGCAAAAGGTAGGGACATTAGCGGAGGCTGCTGTGCTTGCCGATGAGTTTGTTTTATCGCACAAACAAACTTTTGTGAGTCCCCGTTATGAGAGTAGGTCTTTTACTCCTTCTGCCTCGGCTAGAAGGCCGTCTAGTCCTCCACGTCCATTGCCACTCCGCTCCACTGAGGAACGAGAGTGTTTCTATTGTCACCAAACAGGTCACGTAAAGAATGACTGTTTTATGTTGAAACGCAAGCTGTCACAGCCAAGCAAACGACCAAAAGAGGTTTTGTTAGTGCGAACGTTGGTGGGTCCAGTGTCCCTAGCCCAGGAGATGGAGGATGACAATCTGGAACCCTGTTATAAACCGTTCATGTTGGACGGGTTGGTTTCTCTCAGCGCAAATGCGTTGAACCAGTGTCCAGTGCGTATCCTTAGAGATACTGGTGCAGCACAGTCTTTTATCTTATCGGAGGTGTTACCTTTTAGTAATGACTCGTTAAGTGGCTCTAGTGTGCTTGTGCAAGGCATTGAAATGGGGTTTGTGTCTGTGCCTCTCCATGAGATACATTTGTCCTGTGACTTAGCAAATGGAGTGTTTAAAGTGGGTGTGCGCCCGTCTTTGCCTGTTAGAGGCGTCACATTTCTACTAGGGAATGACATCGCTGGTGGCAAAGTGATGCCAGTTTTAGAAGTTCTAGAACGACCTGAGATTTTGCAGCCTGATGTGTTGGCTCAGGACTTCCCTGAAGTGTTCCCTGTGTGTGTGGTCACTCGTGCTCAAGCACGTAGTTTGGGTGAAGCAGTTGTTTTGTCGGATACTCTCTTCGCGACTGAGTTGACCGGCCAGACTGTTTCTCCACCTGTGTTTCCGCAGTCTACTGCTGAGCCGAGTGTCCAGCCTAAGGTTCAATGTGATACTTCCACCAAAGAGACAACTAGGTTGCCTATGATTAGAAGTAATCTGATTGCTGCTCAGAAAGACGACGTGACTTTGGTGAAGTGTTTTGATGCGGCTCTTGCTCCAGAGAGCGCTAAAAATAAAGAAAGTGATTATTTTGTTGAAAATGATCTCTTGATGCGGAGATGGAAATCTCGCGCTGAGTTTAATAATGACTGGACTAATGTCTTTCAAATTGTTGTGCCTACACCGTACCGACAGTCCGTTCTATCTCTGGCTCATGAACATCTCTGGTCTGGTCATCTAGGTATTACAAAAACCTATGACCGAGTGTTGCGACAGTTCTTCTGGCCAGGTTTGAAGCGAGATGTGTCGTTGTTTTGCCGTACATGCCATGTATGTCAGGTCACGGGGAAGCCTAACCAGGTTATAAAGCCTGCGCCTCTTCACCCGGTCCCAGCTATAGGGGAACCGTTTGAGCATGTACTTGTGGATTGTGTTGGCCCTCTGCCAAAAACGAAATCCGGTAACCAGTTCCTGTTGACCATAATGTGTGTAGCTACCCGGTACCCTGAGGCGATCCCTCTTAGGAGCATAACAGCTCAGTCAGTAGTAAAGGCCCTGATCAAGTTCTTTTCTACTTTCGGGCTCCCTAAGATCGTGCAAACCGATCAAGGTACCAACTTCCTTTCGGGTATTTTTGAACAGGTTTTAACATCACTGTCTATATCACACAGAATCTCGAGTGCTTATCACCCGGAGTCACAGGGCGCGCTCGAAAGATGGCATCAGACTTTTAAGTCAGTGTTGCGGAAATATACCATGGAGAGTGGTAGGGAGTGGGATGAAGGAGTCCCTTTGGCTTTATTTGCAGTTAGGGAAATAGTGCAAGAGTCACTAGGATTTAGTCCAGCAGAGCTGGTATTTGGTCACACAGTGAGAGGCCCTTTAAGAATGTTGAGAGACCAGCTAACTGGCGAGAGTTCGCCCACCCAGCGAAACGTTCTGACCTACGTGAGTCGCTTCAGAGAACGACTGCACGAGGCTTGCAGTATCGCTAGGGAAAGTCTCTCTGTTGCACAACAGGGTATGAAGCGGCATTTCGATAAGAAAGCACTTCCGCGGTCTTTTCAAGCAGGTGACTTGGTTTTAGTGTTGCTGCCCATTCCAGGTAGTTCAATGAGTGCACGATTTTCAGGACCGTACACTATTGACAGGAGTTTGAGTGAGACTGATTATGTAGTGAGAACCCCTGATAGAAGGCGGAAAACCAGAGTGTGTCACATTAACATGTTGAAGAAGTACTACACTAGAGGCGACGCTCAGCTTGAGACACGCAGTGCGCCTCTTGTAGCCACTGTTGCGGCTGCGGTGTCAGTAGCTGTGAGCCCTACGGCAGTGAGTGATGAGGATGGCCTGAGTTTGCGCAATGCCCAGCAACAGACCCCTCGGTTGACAAACTCAGAAATGTTGTTAAAACTACCGTCTTTAATGCATCATTTAAGCAGGGAAAAGGAAGCTGACCTACTCTGCCTTATCTCTGAGTTCCCCTGTCTGTTTGGAGATGTGCCTACCCGCACTACGGTGTTAGAGCACGACATAGATGTGGGTGAGTCCAGACCGACTAAACAGCACCCATACAGAGTAAATGCCTACAAGAGATCTCTGATGAAGAAAGAGGTTGATTATTTATTGGAACATAATTTAGCACAGCCCAGCTCTAGCCCATGGAGTTCTCCGTGCTTATTAGTTCCAAAGCCTGACGCGACTGTCCGATTCTGTACAGATTATCGGAAGGTAAACAATGTCACTGTGCCAGACTCTTTTCCTATGCCCCGCGTAGATGATTGCGTGGATACCATAGGATCAGCTCGCTTTGTAACAAAGTTAGACCTATTGAAAGGTTATTGGCAAGTTCCCCTTTCACCACGGGCTTCTGCCATCAGTGCTTTTGTGACTCCAGATAATTTTCTACAGTATTGCGTGATGGCTTTCGGGATGCGAAACGCACCGGCCACTTTCCAGAGGTTGGTGAATATTGTGTTTAGTGGTGTGCCTAACTGTACCTCATATTTGGATGATGTGGTAATACACTCGTCAGAGTGGCCTGCTCATGTGGATTCGCTCAGAACCGTGTTTCAACGACTGGCTGATGCGTCTCTGACACTGAACCTCGCGAAATGTGAGTTTGGGAAGGCGACGGTGACCTACTTGGGTAAACAGGTGGGCGGAGGCCAAGTGCGTCCCTTGGAGGCCAAGATCGCAGCTATTACGTCTTTCCCAGTACCCACCACTCGGCGGGAGTTACGCCGATTCTTAGGAATGACAGGTTACTACAGAGGGTTCTGTAGGAACTTCTCTTCTGTTGCAGCCCCAATGACTGACTTGATCAGTCCATTGGTTAAGTTTGTATGGTCAGATCGGTGTCAAATCGCCTTTGAATGCTGCAAAGCGTTATTGTGTAATGCCCCAGTACTGAGTGCTCCTGATTTTGATAAACCGTTTGCCATTGAAGTAGATGCGAGCTGTATTGGTGCTGGTGCAGTTTTAACGCAAATGGATTCTGAGGGTTTGGTCCACCCTGTAGGTTTCTTTTCAAAGAAATTTAATAGTAGCCAAATGCGCTACTCTACAATAGAGCAGGAGACGTTGGCTTTGCTGCTTGCGCTCCAATTTTTCGAGGTTTATGTTGGGTCCAGTGCGGAGCCTGTGGTAATTTACACAGACCACAATCCACTGGTGTTTCTGCATCGCATGCACAACCAAAACCAGCGACTTATGCGTTGGTCTTTGGTTATCACGAATTACAACCTGGTGATCCACCACAAAAAGGGCACCGAGAATGTATTTGCAGATGCTCTGTCTCGTGTGTAACTATTGTGGGACAGTAGTTACTGGGGGCAATTTTGATTGATTTTGCTTTTTATACTATTAAAGTTGGGTTTACGGGATGGTTTGAGGTATCGTCAGCCATGGGCTGACTCTTTATGGGGGGGAGTGTTACGTACAGTAATCTGTATGTCTTATATGTTATACATGGTATAGGCCTACATGTATTGTGTTCTGTTTTGTGTAGTATGTTTGTGTTGTTGTTCTGTCTCCTCCTCCTGTTTTCATTCTCCAAGTTCTCAGATGTGCGCACCTGGTCCCGATCACCAAATCACCACACCTGTTCCAGATCTCCCATCAACCATTCCCCTTTAAATAGTCCTGTGTTTGTTTGTCAGCAGGAAGAGCTTTGGTTTGAGCTGTGGCAGAGCTTTGGTTGAGCTCTGTTTGCTAGTGTTTGCTAGTGTTTGCTAGTGTTTGCTAGTGCTTGGTTTCTTTGTTGGTTTATTGTATTGTCTTTAGTGGTTACACGTTTGTTTAAACCTTACTACTTTAGTTGTTAGCAGCCTACTTTAGTTTTGTCTTTGTCTTTGTTAATTCTTTTGTTGTGCACACAGGGTCAATAAGGACAGGTAAGATACCCTGGGGTTTACATATTTCATACACGTAGGTTTACCCGTTGTTAATACCCTAGGTTAGAGTGAGCACCACCCACTGTACTTTTTCGGTGCAAAGCACCTGTCAATGGGGGGTTGGGTTTTGTTATGTTCTTTTTTTTGGTGCCACTGACAGTCCTTGTTGATCCCTGTGTTGCCTTGTTTTGTACATAAACACTTTATATTGAATACACCTTTTGTCTTGGATTTTGTGTGACTGCACCCTCACTTGCCCAGACCTGTTGCCCTTATGTTGCGTCCTACTCCGAGCCACCAGGGGGGGCGTAACAGTGTGTGTGTGTGTGTGTGTGTGTGTGTGTGTGTGTGTGTGTGTGTGTGTGTGTGTGTGTGTGTGTGTGCAGGGGCCCCGCTCAGTCCGACGAGGAGGTCCCTTTTTTTTTTTTTTTTTCTTTGGAGCGTTTCCCAAAACTCCTCTTCACATGAACGTGCGTGCACTGCACTAGCGACGTTCCTAGGATTGTATCTGTCCACTGACACGGTGCTGAGATGGGCTCTGAGGTGAAGACCCAGGAACGTCGCAAGAAAATGGGGTTAAAAAGGGTTAAAATATCTCCCCATCAAGGCCAACAGCAGAGTAGTCTACGAAATGAATATACTGCAAAAATATGAACGCTACAAATATTAAAACCCAATTGATTAGGCCTAGGCCGACATATGCTTTCTCAGTCCTAATCCTGAACGCACTGTACGTATATTTTTTCACGGCATTTTCCCCCCTGAAATAATTCCATATTACAAAAGTCAAAAATAGCTTGTGTGACAACTACATTTATCTTAATGTGCTGATTTCTGAAACATGCTTTGCACAGCAAAGAGAGCAGACTTTATCTGCTTCCAAACAAGGTTTCATTGATTGACGCGCATTTTCTAGTGTACAATCATTGGTGTAAACATTAAAAATGCAGCGTTCCATTCATTCATTCATCATCTATCGAACGCAGAGGCTGGGCATTGACACACGGCTATTGCTGACCCGATGAGGAGAGCTTGGTCTAGATGATGCGTAGGCCTTTTTGCACTGCCAAGCCGGTTCGGTCGCAGCTTGGCTCGCACAGTGATTTCACTTTCACTTTCTCTTATCCCAAGTTTCCCGAGGGGGCGCGGGTGCGGGCTTTCTTGGTTGACTGGAGAAGACGGGGCTGCGCACAGAGTCTAGACCTCTTTCGAATAATTTACATACTCCCGAATGTTTTAATTTTTTTATGAATTTTATGCTGTGCTACAAACTATTCTGCCTTTCGATTTGTATTTCAGTGAGAAATGTCTTTATTAACATGATCATGCTTTGTATAGTGAAAGTAAAAGAATGAATAAAAAAGTGCATTATTTTAAATGGGTGATGGGACCGTAACTTGGTCCGGACCCGGGCCGCGGCCCGCCGTTTGGAGAGACCTGCTGTAGACCCTCGACGAGGTATCTAAAAGTGTCATTTTGAATGCAGAACATTTAATGAAGAGCTTAGTATACTGATTCATGTTGGCCTTCACGCCATCCAAAGCACGTTGAGTCCAGTTAGAATAGAACATCTTGTTCCATTCTAACTGAATAGAGAATAGAACATCTTGTTCACAATGGTTCAACTTGTTGAACCATTTGTAGCTTACAGACAAATATAATGTCCATGAAACGCAGCTTTGACTTCAACAGCAGACGTCACTTCCATCAACCCCTTGATTGTAGTGATTTCTGTGGACACACACACACACACAGTACACACACAGTACTCGCACAGTACACACACACACACACACACACACACATAGTGTACACACACACAGTACTCACACAGTACACAAATACACACACAGTACACACACACACACACAGTACACACACACACACACATAGTACACACACACACACAGTACACACACATGAACGTGCAGCACAAGTCCAGAGTGCCGATGTAAATGATTTCAGTCTCAAACTCGGCGAAAAAGGCTGTGGCGCTCCAGAGGGGGCGGGGCCAGGACCGGGAGACCACGCCCCCACCCGGGCCGCGCCTCACCGGGGGTCCTGGGACTGACCCCGAGACGGCCGAGACCGCCCTGTGCCGCGGCCGCACCACAGGGCGGACCCCCAGGACTGCGGGGGGGGGGGGGGGGGGGGGGGGGGCGTTAGTTACCGTCATGTTTTGTATTTATTTTGTTTATTGTTTTATAGGGACAAACATTAACAAATGTCCCCTACTGGGGATTGATAAAGTTCTATCTATTGAACAGAAATAAATACTTGTGCCGTGTTCCAATACCCGTACTGTCCGTACTTACTAGCCAAATTTTAAGTACGTAGTACGTTCCAATTCAGATCTGGCGAAAAGAAGTATACTTCAAGGACCCGGATGTCGTACTACTTAACGTAGTAGATAGTACGGATAGTATACTTCCTTTAAGTATACTCATGGAAGTACGGGTATTGGAACACGGCATTGGTCATACATAATGTATGACCAATGCTGTGTTCCAATACCCGTACTTCCATGAGTATATAAACTTGAGGGCCCTGCACAAAAATACATGAAAACATATATGTTATTGTATATATGTATACAATATAAAAGGGATCTTTTGAAAACAAATTAAATGGGCCAAAGCAAATAAAGAAACGGTCACCTTCCTCAAGAGGGATAGAAGTGATGGGTTTGTTCCAGAAGGGTGACGTCATGCATTGGTGACCCTGTGGCGGATGGAGCCCAGTGTCAGTCAGTGCTGGTGAAGAGAGGCACTGGCTGTCTGCCACAGGAAGAACGGCAAATGGATGCAATCAAATCACATTTCTGTAACTTTGAGTTGGGCTAACATAGCATGCCTGCATACAAGCTGTTGGGTTTTTAGACTAGCTGTAGGCCTAGCTGCTACTGCACACACACTGTCAGGATGACATCTACTGTATGCTATATGTATTTATGTTTTTATTTTTTATGTTGTGTATTGGCTGTTTTGACTACCAAACCAAATTGCCCCTCGGGGTCACTAAAGACTACGCTACTACTAATACTACTAGTTCGATGCTGAATCAACGCATTCAAATGAATCGTTTCTCTTTTTCTAAATGTAAGCTTTTACATGATGACTGGATATGATTTTAAGAGTTTGGTTGGGCGTGAAGGACTAGCGGTCAAACGTGCACGGGTTCTAGCGGAGTGTCATGGAGTCTGACAGAGATACACTAACCCTTAACCTCCAGAGATTTGTCACGCATCAACTCGCCCCAGATTTCCGTATCCAGCTCTCAAATTCGAGATGCAAAACATTGTTCGGATTAGAGTTCTTGGCCTGCATGCGATTCCACGCTGGTGGAGGATAATAACAAACATACAAATTAAGAAACATAGTGCCATTTCATTTGGAACCGTTTTAAAGAAGTGCATAGATATTTTTCCGTCATTTTTAACTCTTGGATGTCAAACAAAAATAGGAATCGGAGAATCAACCCTTTCAGATTTCTCAGAAATACTGGGCAGTACGTGGCCAATGGTCGACTCGTCGTCGACGGGTAGTTCTCAATGAAATGAACAGACGGCTTTGCATTGCAACGATTTCATTCGTAACATCTTACTAACTGAAGCTACCATGTCAGCTAACACCATAAGTAGAAGACAATTCTATGGAGAACACTCATGAGTATTGTCATTGTTTTTATTGAGTTCCCCAGCAGCAGAAATGACATATGATGCATGTTGGACATCAAAATAGGACCAACTAAATGACCACTTAGCCAATGGTCAGATCTATTTTTTTGGTCAAAGACTAAATCAAAACTAGTGCTTCACAAAGTTAAAGCATGCAAAGTCAACTAAGCCCTGAACCTGAATGTGGAGCGGACATGTGTCCCTGAGCCGTCTCTGAAGCGCCAACCTTCTGCTCAGAAGCTGAGCCTCATATACTCTTTTAGGCTAACCCTCCTTTAGTTCTCTCATACAGCTACTCAAACTGAAGTCTTGGTCTTGTATAGCAAACACACGATTATTCATTCAAGAAACAGCATCACTCTTATATATTTATTTTACCCTAAAACACAGGATCCTTTGCATCCAGAAACCCTGGATTATCACATCATTAAGGTAGGAGATATGTGACCCAATTGGCATTCATGATCCCTACAGATAAAACTAATTGTGTCTCTAGTCCACTTAAATATATGCTTTTCATCCTTACATATAGTTGTCTTATCAATGGAAATGATACACAATGTAAACTTATTTTATAAATGTGACTATTCATCACTCTCGGGATTTATGTTTGACGAAATGAAAATCTGGCCAAAAGAACAAAAGTAGAGGGATCTCCTTTCATCCAGACTCAATGTCCCCACAGACTTTAGGCATGAATCTGCTGATTTGTGAGACTATACAGTATCACAGAAGTCTTGCTCTTGCTCTTGGTCCTCCTGACACTGCTCCTTGGTGAAGACCTGACCCTCAGAATTGCTTTTCCACACCATCTTATGGTGGTTGCTCAAAGTCGCTTCGTTCAGCAACTGTTGGGTCTGAAAACGAAACCAAAAGAGGTGTGCTCTGGTGCAGGCAATTCCTCATGAAACCATTAAAATTGTATTGTTTTCAATATTTCAGAATAAAAACAATGTAGAGACCCTGTTTCGTAACCTTTTTCTAACATGGATTGTCTCTAGATTCTAAAACTCTTCATTAACACAAAAGGCACGCGTCTATCTAATAGGCTGGTATGCTTGAGCCTGACGTATGTTACGGCGTATCATAAGCAATGGGAGGACAATAATATATGATTATTTTTAAGGGTAGACTACTTTGGCTTGTTTTCGGTGCCCTACCAAAGCATAAAACACATCACAGTTAACCATTGGGCATGTACTGCCCAATATTTTACTACATTAGTCTACTGCATTTACCTTGATGGTAATAGGCAAACCCTAAATATGTCAATTTTCTTCATTTAAAAAATAATTACATCAGATATTTTACTGATATGTGGGCCACTAACATTTTTTTTTTCCCTTTTTTCATTTCAGAAATCTGGGTTTATTGTTCCCCTATGCTTTATTTGTATAATTTATTTGAAGTTAAGCATGTGACTTGACAAGGCTTCTGCAAGAGATTTGTCTCATTATCCCAATTTAATGAAGAACATCCTATTAAATCCTAAATAACTTTACAATGCCAGTGTTGAATAATGATTGGTGAAGGCTGATTGGTCTTTCTGCACCTAACTACCGCAAACCACCTAATGGCTGTTATGACTCACTTGATTCAAGATGGCAGTATTCATGGCAGGGTCATTCAGTTCCTGGATGTCCTCTAAACGCACCTTCACCTTGAGAACCCGCTTCCTAGTACCTGATTCGCACACACAAACACACACAACAAAACAACAATTGAACTGTTTTTTTCCAACATTTGGAAGTAAGGATGACAATATGTAACCTGACTCTCATCAGACGAATTTCCTTCCACCTAGCTCCACTCATCCATCTGGGATCGCTCCCGTTGGGAGTTATTTGGGGCGACAGATTTAATGGTCGAGCTAATTTTTATAGATGTGACGTAGCCGATAAGCGACTGTTTAGATTCAGACAACAATGGCGCAGCGCATCGAGGAAGCCAGCGTCAACATTGATGCTGCTATTTCATCCGTGTTGTCCAATCTAGCAAATACTCTTTCTTTAAAAGAACATCAGAGAACGCTCTCATCAGCGTCACGGGTTGATTTCGAGTTGAGTGGTTGAAGTAGCGCGTCAATAAAGATGGTCTATCCAATCATATGCAAGGATTTTTGACATGGCCCAGCCTACTAAAACACCTCTCCAATGGATTGATGCCATATGGATGAGTGGAGCTAGGTGGAACGAAGTTCATCCGGCGAGAGTCATATTAGACAATATAGAAAAATTATTCAAATGTTTCAATTTAATGTATTTTTTTTTTTCTAATAACATACGGCTAATGCAACTCCAGAACGCTCAACGGTTGCTTACAGGTACAGAGAAATGGATGCAACTCATCACATGATCGTTGGCCCCATCTTCCAGAAGTCCTGCCAGTCATCACAGCGCAGTTTTGAGGGAGGAGAACACCGAAATTGGGACTCCAATGTCTGAAGGAGGAGTTGCGCCCGTCCGACCAGTGTTCTCCATATTTGAATAGGCCGATCCAGACATTCAATTCATCAATTGCCGTCGCAACTGCCTGGTTCTCCTCTGGGTTCCTGATGCTGACCAGGTCTGTGTGGTTACTCCTGCAGTGCACCTGTGCATCGGTCCAGGACATTGTCTTGCTCACCATGACATATCGTTCTCCACCTTTTCTGTTACCTGAAAATGCATTCATTCCTTTGTTTGAATCAAATGCATTTTATTAATTATACCTCTGAAGAAAAGTAAAACGTTATGGCTTGCAAGGTGAGTAGGTGAGATATGAGTTGTAAAGAGAGAGCAGAAAAGAGCAGAACAGGAGACATCCCCTCACTCTCTGCTCTCCCTCCATATGTTTCTCCACCTTAGAGTGGAGAAACAAGTGTTCATTTCACGCAACTGGGACGAAGAAAATATAGATATACCCTGAACCAATCGGAGAAGAGATGCCCTTATTGGTCAGGAATGCCCTGGGAGCATTTTAAAAAATTATAATGATCTCATACAGAGCCAGGCCTGGTCAACACGAAACAGATATTATCAGAGCGCACCAATAACTGACCGAAGTGTATGATCCATATTCATGTGTGTATGTTCCTTACCATCATAACAGATGAAATATAATTTGGTCGAAATTCCTACAGTGTACCACTTGCTCTGACGATGTCAAACAAACATTTCAGTGTTGCTACTTCCTTCGAAATTACGGTACTTTCTCTCTCCCTTTTGGTAGAAGTCTTTGTCTACCAGCGACCAAAACCACTCTTTATGACCCCCATAATGAAGGCCGATCCACAGCTCATCATGAGCCTTGTCTGCACTCAAGCCCAGCAGAGACTTCATTGCCCCCCATGTCGTCTATGGTGGCCATGTCGTAGCCTCTCTCTCGGCAGTACCTCTGGGCATCAAACCAGGATTTGGGGGTTTCAATCAAACAGTGTTGGCGGTAGTCGGCACAGAAGGACGGCACAGTCCTGGTAGGGTAGATAATCACATGACTTACTGATATTCATTACTGAGATATTCCTCTTTGATGCACACACCTATCAGTAAGGAAAAATCCAATCACCAACCTGAGATTAGAAGAGTTTGTATCCATTCCATAGCATTCATGTCTGCATAGTAAAAAAAAAAGACCTTAAAGTAGTACACTTGAAAAGGATGACTTCAGGATTGTGCAACCTGGACCCAATTTTATGGAATGATTTGGACAATAATCTCTAAGATATGCGAGAATGCTGCAGTTGTAATCAGCTAAAAACAGCCTTTTACATTTGGGCAATATTCCTTGCAGGCACGTGCCGTCGATATGGGCAGGTGGGGCGGCGAACTCCCTGCAAAAGCATGCTCCCAAAAGAAAATTTCCTCAGTAAATCATTGCTCCAAGTTTATTTTTCATAATGTGATTGTCACATTAACTATCTATTGTTTCTGTAGGCTTTCCGACTATTTTTGGTCTGTTGATATCAAATTGATTGTGGCGATTCTAGTTGAGTTCTGTTTAACGTGTCGGGTGTCATGCAATGTGGGGCGGCGGAGCTCAACGGCCGCGTCCCTCCGTATGTTTCTCGCATAACCCTGCAGGCTGCAATAAGAATTGCAATCCGCGCTATAAGACGCCCATATGGTCGTAAAGTAGTCTGCCCCATGGTCATATTCTAGGACTAATGTTGTCGAATTACTCTGCCTGTATCTTTCGGCATTGAAGCCTATTTTTTATGAGGTATGAAAATTGCAGGCTACATGAGGCTGTGCAGGTCCAGGCTACCTGGACCTGCACAGCTCCAGGGCTCTGAGGCGGGCAGGCAAGATTATGGCTGACCCCTCCCATCCTGGTCACAGTTTATTTGGAACTCTCCCCTCTGGCAGGAGGCTGCGGTCCATCAGGACCAAAACCTCCCGCCACTTGAACAGTTTCTTCCCCTCTTCAGTTGGGATCCTTAACAAGTCCCAGGACCACCACCCCCACTGACTGGCACTGACTCTGGCACTCATACCCATTAACAATTTGTAAATTCTTACACATTTTTAAGTATCTTTTACTTTAGTTTTTAATTTATTCTATTTTATCCTATTTTAATTTATCTCTTATGTCCCTGCTTGTTTATATGGTGTTATATATATATCTCTTCTTCATTGTTCATTGTTATTGTCTTAATGTATGCACCTTAATCACCAAGCCAAATTCCTGGTTGGTGTAAAACCCTTCTTGGCAATTAAATCCTTTCTGATTCTGATTCTGATTCATACCTGATTTAAACAGCTGTTATTGAGAAATACCTGTTTTCAAAAGTGTTGTTACTGAGAGATTTGCAAACATCGTCGGGCCAAGTTCCAAATCGAAGGTCTGCTTGATTAATGATGACTTGTATTTCTACTTTTCATGCATTTGCAATGCACTCGCTAAGCCTGTTGTTAAATTGTTGGTAGATTGTTAAAATAAAATATGGAAGAAATAACTTACATATAATGTCGTATTTGTCCTTTGAAAATTGTTACTTTGCAGAGTTGGTGTTACCATTGCACATGGGCTATTCTAATTAGTCCGACATCATATGACGAGTGTTGCGGATGGCACTTCATAAGCGTGCAGTAACATTAGGCTATTCGTTTATTTTTAATTCTTACTCACAATTAGTTTAGTTAACATGTCTTAATGTAGCTCAAAATGTACATGTTAAAAATATATATAAATTGTGGGTGTGGTCATACGCCAGTAGTTTCTGCCCCACCGAATGAAGGGGCACCGCACGCTGCTGATCTTAACATGTTCATACTACAATATTGTGTATATTTTCATTTCCAAGTACATTGGCGAACACAGAGCTTTCGTGTTGTTGACGGATGTCACAGTCTCTGTGTTCGTCAATCTACTTATCGAGTCTTAAAAACAAGATGGCGTCGACGGGAGAACCACTGATGGTAATGTGTGTGTAAAATGTCCTTTTTAATAAACAATCTGTACACTTACAAAGCTATCAATGCCTCGTTTTATATGTTAAGACCCTTACATTAGATGAGCGCATATGAGCTCATCTAATGTTCAATCCTCACCATAAGAGCCCCGAGGTGAGGCTGCTATGGCTGGGGAGAGATGGCTGCATGGGAGGGTAGGGTTAGGTGTTGTTGGGAGCTGGGCCCTGGCCCACAAGGGTCGGGGTCTAGGTCTGGTGGGGCCGGGTCCTGGTCCGGGAGAGCTAGGTCCTTGTCTGGGGGGGGCCGGGTGCTTGTCTGGGGGTAGTACGGGACCTGGTGTGGGGGGGGTCCCATCATAACCTGAATGGTATGAAACAAACAGAGACGAGGAGAAAGAAAAAGCTAAAACGATGAAAGTCTCGTGGACCCCCCAGGGGAGCGGGACCAGGTCCTGTGTCAGGCCGAGAGAGTCCAGTTCCCCACCCAGCTATCCACTCCTCATCCAGGGAGTGAAGCTGCCCACACAGAGCTCCACACACCCACACACACCTGGCCGCCCGCCGGTGTCCCTGGGTCCTGACGTCCATCAGAGTCCCAACGGGCCCTCCTGGGTCCTGACGTCCATCAGAGTCCCAACGGGCCCTCCTGGGTCCTGACGTCCATCAGAGTCCCAACGGGCCCTCCTGGGTCCTGACGTCCATCAGAGTACCAACGGGCCCTCCTGGGTCCTGACGACCATCAGAGTACCAACGGGCCCTCCTGGGTCCTGACATCCATCAGAGTACCAACGGGCCCTCCTGGGTCCTGACGTCCATCAGAGTACCAACGGGCCCTCCAGTGTCCCCAGGCGAGCGAGCCCTGCGCTCGGAGCGGAGCGGGACGTTCACCGACTGTCTCGGTGACGACGGTGGGATCTGAACCCCGGGATCTGACTCCTGTTGGGGCTCCTGGGTTTCACGGCGTGGCGAACGCGGCCTGGGTCTCTGAGCCCTCCCCCCCGCCTCATTCAACAGTTCCTCCATGGAGGGCGTGACTACGTGTAGCTTGAATTAGAGTACCTCAACATACTTCTAGTGTGGTCGTCCTGACAGCGGGCAGCTGGGGGGGGGGGGGGGGGGGGGGGGGGGGGGGGGTCACACTGTGACGGCTCCACTGTCTCCCAGAGGTCACACTGTGGGGGGGGGGGTAACACTGTGATGGCTCCACTGTCTCCCAGAGGTCACACTGTGGGGGGGGGGGGGGTCACACTGTGATGGCTCCACTGTCTCCCAGAGGTCACACTGTGGGGGGGGGGGGGGGGGGGGCACACTGTGATGGCTCCACTGTCTCCCAGAGGTCACACTGTGGGGGGGGGGGGGGGTCAGACTGCGATGGCTCCACTGTCTCCCAGAGGTCACACTGTGGGGGGGGGGGGTCACATTGTGATGGCTCCACTGTCTCCCAGAGGTCACACTGTGGGGGGGGGGGGGGGGGGGGTCACACTGTGACGGCTCCACTGTCTCCCAGAGGTCACACTGTGGGGGGGGGGGGGTCACACTGTGATGGCTCCACTGTCTCCCAGAGGTCCTGGGTACAGAGTCTGGGGGTTCTGTTGGGCCCGATGCTTTCTTATGATCAACATGTAAGAAGGATCCCCAGAACCGCCTTCTCTCCTCTGAGAGACGTTGCTCGAGTCAGACAAAAGTCGACCGCAGCGGAAGCAGAGACGCCCTCCCACGCATCCTCAGCGCTAGAAGGCGTGATGCGCTGATCTCTGGTTCAACTGACTCACCACGAAAAGCCCCCAGCTTGTGCAGAACGCCGCTGCTCGACTCCCAACTCGCGCGCGTGTGTGTGTGTGTGTGTGTGTGTGTGTGTGTGTGTGTGTGTGTGTGTGTGTGTGTGTGAGTGTTAGTGTGTGTGTGTGTGTGTGTGTGTGTGTGTGTGTGTGTGTGTTTGTGAATGTTAGTGTGTGTGTTGTGGGATCCCGCTCCCCCGTGGGTCAGAATCCCGGAATAAATCGATTGGTCTCGTACAGGGCGTGACAGGGCGTCGGCGTTGGCGTGCTCTCGGCCCGGTCGGTGGTCCACCTTGAATCTAAAGTCCTGTAGGGCCAGGAACCATCGTGTCACTCGGGCATTCGTGTTCTTGGTGCCTGCCATCCACTTTAGTGGCGCGTGGTCGGTGACCAGAGTGAACTCCCGCCCTAGGAGGTAGTACCTCAGCTTGTCGAGGCTCCACTTGATGGCGAGGGCCTCTTTTTCTACTGTCGAGTAGTTTCGCTCGTTCGGCAGTAGTTTCCGGCTGATGTACATGATTGGGTGCTCCTCTCCTGCCCGGACCTGGGACAGGACATCCCCCAACCCGACCTCAGAGGCGTCCGTGTGCACTAACAGAGGGGAAGCAAAGTCAGGGGTTATGAGTAATGGCTCCGCGCATAAAGCTTCACGGAGCGTCCCAAAGGCCTGGTCAGCAGCCTCGGACCAGGTGATCCGATCCGGCAGGGCCTTCCGGGTCAGGTCGTTCAAGGGGCTGGCCAGCGTGGCGAACCCGGGTATAAATCGCTGGTAGTATCCCACCAGCCCTAGAAACGACTTCACCTGTTTCTTGGTGCGGGGTTCGGGCCAGTCCCTGATGGCGGCCACCTTACTCTCCTGGGGTCGGATGATCCCCCGTCCCACCTGGTACCCCAGGTACGCCGTCTCCTCCTGTCCGAGCCTGCACTTGGCCGGGTTGGCCGTGAGTCCCGCCTTCCGCAGCTCCCCTAGCACCGCCCTCAGCTGGCGGAGGTGGACATCCCAGCTGTGGCTATATATGATGATGTCATCTATGTAGGCCGCCGCGTAGTCCCGGTGGGGCCTCAGGATCTGGTCCATCATGCGTTGGAAGGTGGCCGGCGCTCCATGTACTCCAAAGGGGAGGACGGTGTACTGGTAGAGCCCCCCTGGAGTTGAGAACGCCGTTTTCTCCCGGGCCGCCCGGGTCAACGGTACCTGCCAATATCCCTTGGTTAGGTCCAAGGTCGAAAGATACCGGGCTGGACCCAGGCGTTCGATCAACTCGTCCACCTGGGGCATGGGGTAGGCGTCGAACTCGGACGCCTCATTCATTCTCCGGAAGTCGTTGCAGAACAGGTAAGATCCATCTGGCTTTGGTACGAGGACCACCGGGCTGGACCAAGCACTGCGCGACTCTTCGATGACGCCGAGCTGTAGCATTCGGCGGACTACGGCCTGGATGGCCTCTCTCCGGGCCTCCGGTATCCTGTAGGGTGGAACTCTCACCTTCACCCCCGGCGCCGTCCGGATGTCATGATTGGCGACTGTGGTCCCCAAACACGTCCCGGTGCTGCATGACAAGGCCGTCCAGGTCTCGCTTTTGGGCTGAGCTGAGGTCCTCGCCCACCGGAACCTCCGGGATCTCGGGCCGCCAGCGCCAGGGGGGCGGGGTCAGGGGGTTCCCTTCCCCCTCGCCACTGTTTCAATATGTTAATGTGATAGAGCTGGGTGGGCTTCCGCCTCCCCGGTTGTCTAACCCGGTAGTTCACTTCTCCCATCCGTTCAACCACCTCATAAGGTCCCTGCCACTTGGCCAGGAATTTGCATTCAGCTGTGGGGACCAGGACCAGGACCAACTCTCCAGGATGGAGGGTACGCAGCTGGGCTCCCCGGTTGTAGACCCTTGCTTGGACCTGCTGGGCTTGCCGGAGGTGTTCTCGGACGATGGGCCACACTCGGGCCATGCGGTCCCTCACCTGCTGTACGTGGTCCAGGGTGGTGCGGTGGGGTGACGGCTGGCTCTCCCATGCTTCCTTGGCGATGTCCAAGATGCTCAAACGGTGAAAATCCGGTGGATGCCTGGGGCACCTCCCGGACTGCGAAAAGCACATGGGGTAATAGCTGGTCCCAGTTCTTACCATCTATAGCCATGGCCTTCTTCAGCATTTGTTTTAATGTCCGGTTAAAGCGTTCCACCAAGCCATCGGTCTGGGGGTGGTAGATGGAGGTCCGGAGCTGCTTCACCTGCAGGAAACTGAGTAATTCCTTCATTACCCGGGACATGAAGCATGAGCCTTGATCGGTTAACACCTCCTTGGCTATCCCCACCCGGCTAAACAGGAGCATCAGCTCCCGGGCGACTGCCTTCGCGGTGGCTGCGCGCAGGGGTAGGGCCTCGGGGGAACCGGGTGGCGTAGTCCACCAGGACCAGGATATATCGATGACCCCGGCTGGTCTTGGGAGGGGCCCCACAATGTCCATAGCTATCCGCTCAAAAGGAGTCTCTATTATTGGCATGGGAATAAGGGGGCTTCTGACTGTGGCCCTAGGCGCTACCCTCTGACACTCGGGGCACCCCAGACAATGGCGCTCCACGTCCCTTTTTACCCCCGGCCAATAAAACCGCGCGAGGACCCGCTCTCGGGTCTTGTCCATGCCCAAATGGGCTCCTAGGAGGTGGGTGTGGGCCATAAACAGCACCTTGCTCACATACGCCCGGGGAACCACCAATTGCTCCCTTACTCCCTCCTCTCCTTCCACTACTCTATATAATAGCCCCCTCCTCGTGCTAAAATGTGGGTGCAACGTGTGACTCACCGAGTCCCGGGCCTGACCGTCGTGGGCCACCACATGGCTCCAAGCGTGTTTCAGGGCCTCGTCTTGGAGCTGGGCGCTGGCGAACTGTCCTGGTCGGGCCGAGCCTACCTCCTTCTCCGGAAGGAAATCAGAAAACTCGGTGAGGGGGGAGCTCTCCGGGTCCTCCGGGGGGTTGGGTTGCTCAGACGCTGTGAGGGTGTCCGGGGTGCCGGGTTGGGGTCCCGGTGATCCGGGTTGGGAGGGTCCGTCCCCCTCGGACTCCTGGTCCTCTGCCGTCGATTCCCTGAGGGACGACGGGCGCCGTGTGGCCCCGTACGCCTGCCGAGCTCTCCTCGCCCCCCGGCGGGGAGGTTCTCTCCTGTTCCGGAGTTCTCGCGTTGGGTCCCACAGCCGGTTAAATATTGGGCAGTCCCTCCCAATTAAGAGCGGAACCGGGAGGTGGGGTACAATCCCCGCCCGTGCTGTAAACACACCCTGTGGTGTACGTACGACCACATGGCATGTTTTATAGGTCCGTACATCCCCATGCACGCAGGCCACGTCCATGGGATCCCCCTCCCTCCCTCCCTCCAAGTCGGGACGGAGGAGGGTGACCACGCTGCCGGTGTCCAATATGGCCTGCGTGTCTAGGTTCATCACCCTTGCCGGTATGGTCGGGCTCTGGGGCGTCGTCTGTGTCCAGCAGGTGGCCAGCAAGCAGGGCCGGTCCCCCCCCCCAGTCCGCGTAGGCCGACGGCATTGACACGTCCTGCTTTCCAGGGCAGTAGCGCGCTATATGGCCGGGCTGATCACACTCGTAACAGCGTCTCCGTTCGCGACTCTCCGGGGTTACGAGCGGTGGGAGCGGTGCAGCTGCGGGAGGCCCGGTCGTGGGTCCCCATCGGTCTCGGCGGGTCTCGGTGGGTCGTGGGGTGGTATAGGTCCGGTTGCTTAGCCGCTGGGCCACCTGCCAATTCTCCAGCTGCCTGACCAGGTCATCTATGGTGACGGGGTGGTGGTGGGCCAGTACCCTGCAGGCATCCGGCGGTAGCTGGCGTATGGAGTGGTCTATAATTACCCTATCTATAGGGCTGGGTCCTTCTCCGGAGGTTAGCCACCTCTTCACCAACCGACCGAGTTGTGCAATCTGCGTCCGCACCGCGCCCCGGGCGTCGAATCGCCAGTCGTGGATACGTTGCGCGCGGGCCGCGAGGTTAGTCCGTAGTACGCCAGGATTGCCTGTTTGAGGGCGGGGTACTGCCTGGCGGCCTCCGCTGACAGATCTTGGCTCGCCTGCTGGGCAGGACCGGTGAGAAAGGGAGCCACGATGTGGGCCCACTGCTCCACTGGCCAGTTCTCCCTCTGGGCAGTCCGCTCAAAGGTCTCGAGATACGCCTCCACGTCATCGTCGGGCCCGAGCTTGGTGAGTCGGCTGGTCGGGGCGGTGGTCGGGGCGTCCCGGACTGCGTGTTGCGTGAGCCGTAACACGGCTTCGCGGAGCAGGGCGAAGTTCTCCGCCGTCTCCCGCTGTGTAGCCGCAGCAGCCGCCGCGGCTCCATCCGGGTTCTGCATTCCGGTTGGGTAGTTCGCCTTACCGGGGGTTCGTAGTGGGTTCTTCTTAGGTTTGTATTCTCCACCATATGTGGGATCCCGCTCCCCCGTGGGTCAGAATCCCGGAATAAATCGCTTGGTCTCGTACAGGGTAAGCCGCACTCGGCATTTAATGGTTCACAAAAGAGAATAACGCATGCATACGAATTTAGGGTCTCCGTGAGCCTCTAAAAGGCGCGCTGGTTCGGCTGTGCTCTCCAGGTTGCTGTCGCTCGTCTTCTCCCCTGGTTGCCGCATGCCGGCTCCTTATAAGGTGGCTTCCGGGTCTCGTCCTCTCCACCGCCGGCTGTTTGCACTCACGTCCATTAGCGTGCCCTAAGGGAGGCTCTTTGTCGCCGGCTAGTGGATGGCGGTGGTATATGCCATCCAACACGAACCCTCGGGCCCGTCCGGGCCGAGGTTTAAGGGGCGGGATGCCACAGTGTGTGTGTGTGTGTGTGTTTGTGTATGTGTGTGTATGTGAGTGTATGTCTTTGTGTGTGCGTGTGCATGTCCCCGGTGTTTGCATGTGTGTGTGCATCAGTGTGTTTACGATCATGCATGTGTGCGTGTCTGAGGTCTCAAACCTTCACTTTCCATAAAATCGCGTGATGCCATATGAGTTGCATCACTTCCTCCCTGAGACGTTCAAACAACCACCTCAACTGAACTTCATTCCTCCTCAGTGAGCGGCCATGAAGAGCAATCTTTCTCTAGATCCGCTCTAATCCCTTTCACCGGAATAACTTGTTTTGGGGACACTTCAACCTCCGTTTCTTCCCTTACATTTATATTTGTATTACTTTATACCGTGTGGGGCGCATTTTAATCCCGGAGTAGATAAGGTAGGCCGACAGTTTATTACCGTTTATATTGTCTGTAGGTTAGTGGTATATAATAATGAACAACCAGTTTACTACCGTTTATATTGTCTTTAGGTTACTGGTATATAATAATGAACAACCAATTTACTACAGTTTATATTGTCTTTAGGTTACTAGTATATAAAAATGATCAACCAGTTTACTACCGGTTATATTGTCTTTAGGTTACTGGTATATAATAATGATCAACCAGTTTACTACCGGTTATATTGTCTTTAGGTTACTGGTATATAATAATGAGTTTACTGTAGAGAATACAACGTTAGTTCATGTTTCACTGCTTTTCTGACCCGTGTGGTAAATTGAACACTGCGTTCAATATTCAAGTGATTCGTTTGTCTTGATGCTACTCCAAATTAAAAGAAGGACATAAGTATTTTGAATGTGCTGATATTTAAGTTAAATACAAATTGAGCGGGAGTCAAATTGAGTACTTAGGCGGGCGGAGCCAGGCGAGCGACTGGGGATCTACAGTTTCATAGATGTGGGTCTAGACTCGATTCCTATGGCTTAAACCACAGCTGGAGTCATAGAGCGAGAGAGAGACTCGTTGGTCATAAGAGGATACCAAATCGATGTGTTGAGCATCACCAGTAGATTCACGGTCTATGGGATCCGTGAAGTGTGAAGTGACAGAACTCAGACTTTGTTCCAGTGGAGAAATTGTTCAATAGTCTCTACTTTTTAGGGCTGAACGTTTTGGGGAAATAATCTAATTGCGATATTTTTGACCAATATTTCGATTGCGATTTAATGTGCGATTTTCATAATTTATTAGGTCCCAATGTTGTGTATTATTCAATAAGAAATAAATAAATCATTCGTTAGTATGACCAACACAACATTGGAAGCAGTCAACGTAAAAACGGCCCTTTCCTTTAGGCCAGGCCGATGTTTTGAGATTAATTTATATTATAAAGTTCTTTATTTAACTATTGAATTGTAAAATAAAAATAAAATGAATGAATCGTACTGATTTCCAGTCAGTAACCAGGATTTTTTTCATTCAGTTGCCCAACTGCTTTATGGGTCTGTAAGATAGCACCATGTATCATTTGCGCCAGAACACGCCTCTGCTTTTCATCCGACACGACTCTCGGGGCGCAAGTTTAGTGGCGAGAGTTTGCTGCGGGGGGAAATCACCTTTAAATGGTTTGATCCAGATTTTTAGGGTTGTAGTGGGGGTATTAGGTTAAATGGTTTGATCAAGATATGTAGGGTTAGTGTGGGGTATCAGGTTAAATGGTTTGATCCAGATATGTAGGGTTATAGTGGGGGCATCAGGTTAAATGGTTTTATCCAGATACTAGAACAGCGTGAAACAGGATCACCAGAGTATTTTTTCACCAAAATCGACGTAAGGGGATTCATTGCTACTAAAAATTTATAAAAAAACGATGCAATGACACCTTTAGACATTGTACAGCATACCAACAGCAGAATAACTCAGTGGAAGAGATGCAGCACAATCTTGTTATATCAGCATTGTAAGTCACTTTCCACTGATTCACTATCACTATTGCTATCATTAGACCAATCATATTGCTGTGGAAATAACAAAATAGTCTTGAAGATTTTGAATCTGTAACATGCAGTCCTTGTCAAGACCAACTTCTCCGACCACAAGTAATGAAGCCACTAAATGTCATGAAGTTTATAATTTAAAGGAAATATTGACCTGTTTCCTCTGTTTCCACTGATCACCATCCACTAACTGATGTCTTCTGTTTTTTTCTCATTTAGGATCTGCTGCGGTCCAGTGCCAACATAAAATAAAGTCTAATTTGCAGAAGAAGTTCAGGTGTGTGTATGAGGGAATCGCTAAAGCAGGACGATCAACACCTCTGAATGACTTCTACAAAGAGATCTTCATCACAGAGGGAGGCAGTGGAGAGGTCAACAAGGAACATGAGATCAGACTGATTGAAACAGCTTCCAGGAAACAAGCCATGGAGGAAACACCAATCAGATGCGAGGACATCTTTAACCCGTTACCTGGACAAGATAAACCAATGATAAAACCAAGTACAATTATGACAACAGGAGTGGCCGGCATTGGCAAAACCGTCTTAACACACAAGTTCACTCTGGACTGGGCTGAAGACAAGGCCAATCAGGACATACACTTCACGTTTTTCTTCACTTTCAGAGAGCTGAATTTACTAGAAATGAAAGAGTTTAGCTTGGTGGGACTTCTTCATCACTTCTTTAATGAGACCAAAGAAGCAGGAATCGGTAGATACGACCTGTTCCAGGTTGTCTTCATCTTTGATGGTCTGGATGAGTGTCGACTTCCTCTGGACTTCCAGAGAAACCCGATCTGTACTGATGTCACAGAGGTCACCTCGGTGGATGTGCTGCTGACAAACCTGATCAGGGGCAACCTGCTTACCTCTGCTTGCATCTGGATAACCACACGCCCTGCGGCAGCCAATAGGATCCCTGCTGAGTGTGTTGACATGGTGACAGAGGTGAGAGGGTTCACCGACCCACAGAAGGAGGAGTACTTCAGGAAGAGATTCACAGAGGAGACACTGGCCAAAAGAATCATCGCCCACATCAAGAAATCACAAAGCCTCCACATCATGTGTCACATCCCAGTCTTCTGTTGGATCACTGCTACAGTTCTGGACAACTTCTTCAAAACATCACAGCTAGGAGAAGAGATGCCCAACACCATGACTCAGATGTACCGCCACTTCCTGAGGGTTCAGTCCATGCAGGGGGACTGGAAGTATCATGGGAGATCTGAAACAGATCCACACTGGAGTCCAGAGAGCAGGAAGATTATTGTTTCTCTGGGAAAACTGGCTTTTAAGCAGCTGGAGAAAGGCCACCTGATCTTCTACGAGGCTGACCTGGCAGAGTGTGACATCGATATCAGAGCAGCCTCAGAGTACTCAGGAGTGTTCACCCAGATCTTTAAAGAGGAGTGTGGGCTGTACCAGGACAATGTTTTCTGCTTTGTCCACCTGAGCATCCAGGAGTTTCTAGCTGCCCTTTATGTCTTTATGTCATTCATCGACACTGGGGTCAATCTGCTCTCAGGACCACTACAATCCCTGTTGTCTATTTTTAGAAACAAAAGAAATGTCAATCTCTACCAGAGTGCTGTGGACAAGGCCTTACAGAGTTAGAACGGACACCTGGAGTTGTTCCTCCGCTTCCTCCTGGGCCTCTCTCTGGAGACCAATCAGATTGTCCTAAAATGTCTGCTGGGAAAGACAGTAAGTAGCTCAAAAACCAGTGAGGAAATGGGCTCTTACATCAAGGAGAAGATAGGCGGAGATCTCTCTACAGATAAAATAATCAATCTGTTCCACTGTCTGAATGAGCTGAACGACCGTTCTCTAGTGGTGGAGATCCAACAGTACCTGACCTCAGGAAGACTCTCCGGAAAATCTCTCTCCTGCTCAACTGTCAGCTCTGGCCTTCATCCTACTGACATCAGAGCAGGGGCTGGACGTGTTTGACCTGAAGAAATACTCTGCTTCAAAGGAGGGTCTTCTGAGGCTGCTGCCAGTGGTCAAAGCCTCCAAAACGTCTCTGTAGGTTCACTGATAACATGTATCACAATTCACACAACACAATATACCTTATAGTAGAATATAAAAGTTATGATAACATAGAAAACATCTTTCGATGTTATCTTATATAACATGTATCTCAATATACACAAAGTTATATTGTGTAACAAGGTTGAAAAGTCAAACTCAAAAGCTCTACTTATTTTGAATTATGAAATAAGGAAAGAAATATTTCCTTATTTAACTAATATTTTTTAATAATAGTTAAATACAGTGATATACATATACATATGTATATATAAGTAATTATTGATACGCATAGATTCATAAATATACGTTTATTATTAATTAAAGGTAACCCATTATTAAACATTTTAAACTTGTTCACTACGTTTGGTTATATGGACACCGTTTAACCATTAGGATGCGTTGATACAGAGACATCCGGTTCATCTGGGAAGGGTGAGAGCAGGGGCGGGCCGTACTATTAGGCAAACCAGGCATTTGCCTGGAGCCCCAGGCCCCATAGAAGGTTTTTGGGGCCCCCAAAATGCCCCAATGCATATATTTTGTCCCCATATTTATTATTTTTATAAAAATCCCTTCACAATAGTAGCATCGGGATGTCTAATTACTCATATTTTGACGATCTTTCCGTGTGCACCCCCCTTCAGTCCGCACTACATGGACTATTCCATGTTACGCGCATCACGCTCATCACGCGTATGCAGAAATGATGTCAAATTCAAAACAGTAAGCGGTAAGAGAGAGAGAGAGAAATTGAGTGAGACATAAATCGAGTGAAACATGAAGCGATCTTACGAAAGCGGGTCAGATAAAAATAAGAAGAAAGACCAAAGGCAGGACTTGCTTTCAAAGCTGCCAAAGCTATCCAGCTGTTTTACAGCCACCGCAGTGTTAGCGGGACCGTCGGCGGATCAAGAGCAGCCGTCTACGTCGTTTGCTGTCACGTTACTGCTCCTTTCATTCCAAGTGGCTCTGGCTCAGCCAGCAGCGATGCTAATGACGTGTGTCAACAAACTGACGGAGATGATGCACAACTGGTAGTGAATATTGCTCATTCTCCTTCTTCCACTTCGGTTATTGAAATTGATGACAATAACGATAACAATGACTGCAAGACACATATTCTTGTGGATGACCCAGCACTCTGGCCCAAGCTGCTGTGTCTTGGGCAGGCGCACACATATTCTAGTGGATGACCAAGCACTCTGGCCCAAGGGCCGCAGATTCACAAAAGCATACTATTACATAGTAAGGGAAAATGATGAGAGGGTGAACAGGTCTTGGTTAGTCTAGTAGTGAAAGTGCAGACCGTGTTTTTCGCTTTTGTTGTTGCCTTTTTGGAAAACAAAAACAACTGAGTGAGGAAGGATTTAAACACTGGAATAACCTTGCAATGCATTTAATCAACCATAAAAGGTCTGAAGAGCACAGGAAAAATACTGTTAGCTGGAAGCAGCTATCAGTAGGTTTCTAGTAGGTCACAGCATATAGCTGCTGTGACCTACTGGAAACCCTCAGGTAAATGATGACATAAGGTTAACAGTCAGTGTAATGTGTCAACATAACTAATCTTATTGTTTTGTATGTTATTCGCAATTTGTAAATAGATAATTAACATTTGCATGAAAGAAGGATAGTGACTTTTGTTCATCCCTTGTATGGAGTATCTCATTATGCGACATAAGGTACAATAGACCGGTAGATGCAGGGGCCCCTAAATTACTGTTCGCCTGGAGCCCCCAAAGGGCTAAGATCGCCACTGGGTGAGAGGTCACGAGTGAGCAGGTAAAAGGAGAGAGGGGGAAGAGACACAGGAGGAGAGTACTTAATCCTTTGTAGAGATCGCCCAACTAAATGATATTTAAACGTTTACTTATTAGTTGTAACCAGTAGCGGCACCAAATAATTATGATTGCGGGGGTTGGTGGCCCGAGGCAGTGGTTGTCGGCGATAGGATGTGTGTTTCAGGTGTGTGTATGTGTGTGTGTGTTTACATAAAGTCTCTCTCAGGGTGGTGTGGATAATGGGACACGAGAGTTGCAGACTCTTATAACTTGGGCTCCTGTCTGGTCGTTCCTGTACTTCTCAACACATTATTATTAAAAGCAGATTTTAAGTAAAATTTAATATTTGTCCTAACAAAATGACTTGGGGTTTCGGGAGAGGGGGGCTTGGAGGGGGCTTAGCCTTTTTCAGGGGAGCTCAAGCCCCCTCCCCTTGTAACCGCCGCTGGTTGTAACCCTAATGAACAAAACATCTCTGTAGATGAACTATAGCATGTATTACAATACAATACAAAAAATACATGATGCTTCAATAAAAAGTCTAATTAATATACGAGTCTCAAACACTACAAAAAACTCAAATTGAATAAACATAAGAATCTAATGTATATATTGGCTAAATTAATAAAACATCGACTCTAATTTAAGATTGCTCCTTCATTATGTTAAAATTAAAAGGTCTAAGTTACTTTAATGTGTTCTGTTTATTTTGTGTGAAGGCTCAATGGCTGTTGTCTGTCAGAGGGATGCTGTGAAGCTCTGGCCTCAGTTCTCAGCTCCAACTCCTCTAGTCTGAGAGAGCTGGACCTGAGTACCAATGATCTGCAGGATTCAGGAGTGAAGCTGCTCTCTGCAGGACTAGGGAGTCCACACTGTATACTGGAAACTCTCAGGTCAGTTTCACTCAATGGTCAAACAGTTCCACCACAATTTCCACATCAGAGGACCAGTATTGATCTGCTGTGCCCCAGTATTGATCTGCTGTGCCCCAGTAAAATCTCACGTTTGAGTTTTAACAAGATCCATATTTGACAGTGGATTCATTTAGGTTGATATTAACCGTAAAATACTGGATTATTTTCTAATCCACACTGTCAAAGCAACGCAGTTTAACCCAAAACACAAACTGAGGCGTGCACCTTGCGGTCCGGGTCCGTACACCGCGGCGTGCACATTACTGTCCGTGCACGGCAGTGTGCATGTCGTAGCCGGTGCACCGCGGCGCACACGCAGCAATCCATTGATCCTGGTTCATTAAATAGTCTGATGGATAATTGCTGCTTGTTCAAACGATTGTTGCTGTGTATTCTTTTTCACATTTCCCACCTGTGCAGTATAGTGTTAAGGTTAAATTCTTCTAATTAGGTTAGTAGCCTATCTTTTAGCTAATTTATCAGCAATTTCATTGCCATATATTCCATGGTGGGCTGGAATCCAACAGAACTGAATAACTAAACCAAGGCTTATAATATTTAAAAGAAGATGCTTTACCTCTATCACCAAATCTTCACGTATTGAATTATCTGTTATAAAACTTAGTATCTACAACCCATCTAAGAGCGGTTATTATTGTGGCCATCTCGATTGAGTATACTGATAAAGTCACCCACTCTATATCCATATCCTTTTTCAAATTCTGGCATATATATGCCAATACCACATTGTCACAAACTTAGTATCTACAACCCATCTAAGAGCGGTTATTATTGTGGCCATCTCGATTGAGTATACTGATAAAGTCACCCACTCTATATCCATATCCTTTTTCAAATTCTGGAATATATATGCCAATACCACATTGACACCATTCTATGATAGCTGATAACCAAGGTACACACTGTAATACAATAATCAAGAGGACATACAGGCAGTTCAAATAAAAAGAGATAGAACTTTATTGATCTGGAAACTTCATAAATATGTAAGATTGCTCCATATAATACCATAGTAACATAGTAAACGTATGTAGGCCTAAACAATTCAGTTCAATGTTATTGCTTAAGAAACAGATTCCTTCCAACTAACTATTTTACGAAGAATGCAATCAATAATTTATATAAAAGTAAATGTTTACATATCGACCAGCAACAAAGTTGGAGTAGCCTACCCAAATATTGAATTGTAATACACCAACATTGTCAATTGTCATACATAGCTGACCATAACCCTGTCATACATAGCTAAACAAGCAAATGAAAATGAAATACCTACCAACGCAACTGAAATGTTAATATTAGACAATTAACAATATTATGAAAATTACGTAGGTCTCCCATAATCATTCAGGTAATCAATACGTCCGTGCCTGTTACAGCTATTTCAATGATGTGTGTTATATATCCGTGTTCAACGCCATTCATGTTAAGTAAAAGGACAAATCTCAGACTTTGGAAGTTAATGGAGTTAATTCGGAATTTAATTTAATTCGGAAGTTAATGGAGCCGTGCACTTCAAAATAGGTCCATAGCAAGGAGCCGTTTGTTTCAGTACGGCTCCTTTCAGCTGCCCACCCAACATCAACTGCTAATAAAACGCTTGAGGAGGCGTTTTGAAAAGAAAAAACTTACATTTTTTTAGAACAGGGTAGAAAGATAATTATGAGCCTTTGATTGATATCCAGACATTTTTTGCGGAGACACAATCCTGTTCCCCACTTGTATTGGAGTGGACGGCGATATCTACTTCTGGGCCACATGAAATGACGGACCCCCGTCCACTCCCAGCTAAAACAGCTGCAATACCAGGCTTGGCCTCTGAGCACGGGTGGATTGCGGAAGTATATGCCTATCCTGGGGGCCTGGTAGTGTCGGGTCAGCCATCTCTTCTTCGTTCGTTACCAGACTCGTAGTGACCTACCGTTGTATACTGTGGCGGTAGTACGCATTCGGAAACGTTTTCCGTACTACACAATGCACACTGAGCATTCGGACGCGCTATATATGTGGCGTACTACAAGTATGAGTATTCGGATTCAGCCCTGCTTTGCGAGGTTTGTTTACAGGCGTTGCTATGGTTACGGGTCTTGCGCGTTCCAAAGGTTTATTATGTTTCTAATAAATCGCTGTCTAATCAATACTTCATTCACTGCCTCTTCCGTGGTCATTACAATATTGTGAATAGACTGCATGGGTTCTACCTCTTGGCCTGCCCATAACAGGTTTGAATATTAAGGGCTGCCTAATATTTGTTCGAATTTTGATTTATTTTTTTGATATTCGAATTATATTCGAATCACGAAGTTCGAAGTCAAAGCCCTACTTCAAGGTGGGTTTGTTAAAGCGGAGCACAATCACTGCGTGACCCGACGGGAGGTGTTGGCTGTGGTCCTGGCCGTGCGGCCTTTCAGGCCGTACCTGCATGGCAAGCGCTTCCTGATCCGCACCGACCATGCGTCCCTCACGTGGCTCCCCAGTTTTAAGAACCCTGAGGGCCAGGTGGCTCGATGGCTGGAGGTTTTACAGGAGTAGGACTTTGAGATCCAGCATCGGGCGGGGCGTCTCCACAGCAGCGCCGACGCACTCTCCCGGCGGCCCTGTGCGGTCCTGGAGTGTCGCTACTGCCTGCGACAGGAGGAGCGGGTCCACGAGTCTCCGATGGTGGCGGCTCTCCAGACCACCGAGGCTGACCAGACCATCGGTGAGGCGGAGGGTTGGCTCCCGCTGACGGCGAGTCAGTTGGAGCAGCAGCAGCGGGCCGACGAGACCCTGGCGTTGGCGAGGGACTGGCTGGAGGCGGGGCAGCGCCCCCGCTGGCCGGAGGTGTCGGTGCGAGGGCCTGAGGTGAAGGCCTACCACTCTCAGTGGGGATGCTTCCGGCTCCACGACGGGACGGCCCACCGCAGATGGCAGGACCCTAGGGGTAAGAAAAACATTCTGCACGTTTTTTGTGCCCCGTGTGCTTCGTCCCCAGGTGCTGCACTACGGGAACGCCAAGGCCTGCGGGGGCGGTTCTACTGGCCGGGCTGTCGACGGGACGTGGAGCTGCATGTCCACTGCTGCGACACCTGTACAGCGCAGAAAGGGCCTGCCCAGCGTTCCCATGCCCCGCTCCAGCAGTACGTGGTGGGAGCACGGATAGAGCGGGTGGGGGTCGACGTCCTGGGGCCGTTTCCAGTCACCGACTCCTGCAACCGCTACGTCCTCGTGGCCATGGACTACTTCACCAAATGGCCCGAGGCGTATGCGGTGCCGGATCAGAGCGCCGCCACCACCGCGGAGAGGCTGGTGGAGGAGATGTTTGCCCGTTTCGGGGTCCCTGCCGAGCTCCACAGCGACCAGGGGCGGAACTTTGAGGCCCAGGTCTTTGGGGGAGGAGGTCTGCCGGCGGCTGGGGGTGCACAAGACCAGGACGACGCCGCTCCACCCCCAGAGTGACGGGTTGGTGGAGCGGTTTAACCGCACCCTGGCCAACCAGCTCGCCATCCTCCAACCAGCCAACGGTGGCAGCCCCTGGGGGGGTTCAGCGGACTAGCCGGCAGCGCCGGCTAGGCCCCGGGACACCTGAGAGACGATGTGTCGGGTGACAGGGTCGTCGTAGGGGACGACTGACCCCTCAGAGGGGAGCTTTGTGGCGACTCCTCCGGTGTCGCGCTGGGGATCCTGGGAGTTGGTGTTGATGTTGACAAGAGGGGCTTTTGTCGTCCTTGTTTTGTTATTTGGTTGAGTGGGGTTGGCGGGTTCGGGGTGTTATTTGGTTGCGTGTGGTTGTGAGTTGTTCAATGTTAATATGTGTGTTTATCGTTGCAGTCGTGCGGTGTGTGGGACGCAGAGCTACAGGTGACTTAAGCCTGACTCTGTGTACTTCTTGGCCGCCGCTACAATATTTATGTTTAGGTTTTTATTTGAATTAGAAGGGATTTAGGATTTGCCAATTTCCAGCAGGTCACCCTAAAATTTACTAGAATGCAGGAAGTCACATCTTATAAAAAAAATAAAAGAGGAATTCGCAAGGACAGCTACGAGTCTTTTCCCGATTTCCAACAGCTGCCGTAGCCACGACAACAAGCGACGCATTCGGCTGATGGTCACCAGTTAACACGGTCACGAGTTGAACTGAAAAACCGCACTTCATTTTCAGACGTTCAGCAAGTCCAGCTTTGCATTGGCCCCAGTTGAGGAAGCAGTCGTCTGTGAAATGTTTGGCGCAGACTGGCGCATTTCCAGAGAAAATAAAATCAACCCACTGGTCAGGTTCTTCAGAGGCTCGGATGAAGGAACTAAAAGTAGACTTTTGTGTTAATTTGCACATCTGAACACTGAGCAACGGTCATGCTTGCAAGCTATAATGTCTCTCCAGGAAAGAAGCTGAAGCTGAGCTCACACGGTCGTAGCTCCTTTTCTCATGGGCGGTCGGGACAAATTCTCTAGGCGGGCAAAGCAGAGAAAGGGGAGGTAACCTTTCCGAGCATTTTTGAAAAAGTTTGATCCCCAATCTCTGCAACCTAACCTTTAGCAACCTATAGAGCAAGATGCCTACCCCTACCTGTTACCACATATATCCTTATTCACTGTCTAACCCCTGCATGTTAGCACATATATCGTTATTCACTGTCTAACCCCTACGTGCTGCTTAATCACATGTATCTGTATTGACTGTCTAAGCCCTACCTACCCCTTGAATGGCATGTATCTATATACTGTAAGAAGTATTAGGGTAAACGGGTCTAAATGGTATCAACCACCATAGTAACGATAAAAAACGTTAAATTCAAATCATTTTCTGTTGAGAACTGAAAGAATTTCGTAATAACTAACAAACTAATCGTCATATACAATCATTGAACGACTTATGAAAATAAAATACAAATTTCTCGCTAGAAATGCAAAAGAAATAATGACGAATGCATATCAAAATATTGCATTTTTCACTATGAATATTTCAGCGATGTTTGTTTTGTGTTGAGGTATTACCTATAGAAGATATGTCAAAAAACCTTCTGTCAATAACTAGCTATATTTTGTGTCAAATTATTGATTTCTTAGGGATCCATGTAATCGGGATAAAGTACATGCTACTATTCCCTGATCTAATGCGTCAAACGTTTGATTCAACTTTTTTTTTTTAAGTTATACTTTCACACCATTCATTGATATCTTTTAGACTTGAAGTTAAAATGATAAATTCATCATCTTTTCGTTGAACTTTCATTAGACAAACAAGGAGTGAAGGGTGACCAATGCTAGGAATCTTCGGACTCTGTCCCATTAATAAAGCTGCATTCTAGAGAGAGGACCGGCATGAACTCACTCAAGCATCACTGAGATCTAGACATTTAACCAGGGACCTTTTTAAGTGGATCCTCTTCATCCACGATTGCAGATTGTGATATAAGGTATGAACTAGAAAATAATGGCAGTAGAAAGACAGCAATTAGAAAGTCAAAACAAGAGGTAGTTGGCATTAAGCACACAGAATGAAAAGGTAAGTGAAATGAACACAATCATGTATAATGTGGGGTTTAATTGCCGTCTATTTCACTAGTGAACTTTGCAGGATTTTTCTAATAACAAAGGTAGAGGTAATGACAGTAGTGTGGAAATATCAAGAGTTACTTTAATATACAATTCTATGCAAATGATAGAAACCCAATTTATATAATTACTAGTCAAATGAAAGGAATTTCTATACGTTCTCCTTGGACCTAGAGATACCTCCTGTACTCTCTAATTGAAAGGTTTTAAGATTGTTTGCATTAACAATTTCACTTATTGAACGAATGCTTGATAACTTTGCTGCCTGTTTCTTCCCATGATTAAGCTCTAAAATTAAATCAAATATTTTGCTGTCAGAAGTGTCCTAGAAATAAGTTATTCATCACACAGACATCATTTATAAACAATAAAAACAGAAAAGTCGTCGGTGAAATGTTTGGCGCAGACTTTCGCATTTCCAGAGAAAATGAAATCAACCCACTGCTTCTTCAGAGGCTCGGATGAAGGAAGTAAAAATAAACATTTGTACTACATCCAAACACTGAGCAACTGCCATGCTTCGCTCGTTTGCAAGACATGATGTCTCTCCAGGAAATAACTATGTGGGCTGAGCTCACACGGTCGTAGCTCATTTTCTCATGGGCGGTCGGGACAAATTCTCTGGGCGGGCAAAGCAGAGAAAGGGGAGGTAACCTTTCCCCGTATTTTTTATTGAACTTGTTGATGCAAAGCGATCCTCAGGATCCTAAGCAAGAAATACAGGCTTGATGCAAATTATACCTTGTTTTCTTTCCATTATTTTTTTAACCCTTCTGCATTGGTTCTTATTGGTGGTTTGTTGAACTTACAGGTTCCTCTTTGATGAATGACTATGAATGACTAAAAGAAAGCCAAGAGGCCGTTTATCAAAGCCAGGCTCTATTATTGCATGTGGAACCACTAGTGGGCACGTACACACGTACATACACACACACACACACACACACACACACACACGCAAACACACGCACGCACGCACACCGTGAGGACCCAGTCGGGTCTTTGACGCCGCCCCTGCTGTGTGTATGCGTGTGTTTCTCTCCCTCCTACTTAGGAGATTGTCTGCAGGTGTGGACGGACGGTGCTGCAGGACCCTGGCCAGACAACAGACCGGCGGGGTATACTACGAAGTACGAACCTCGCTGAACATACCCAGCCATTCGACAGAGACGCAACTCACGATCAGAGTTAAATGGTACTACGAAGCTCACTTAGGATTAGAGGGGTTTTATATGCGTCTGAAAAAACCCCAGTACAGAAACAATAGGGGCTAAGCAGCTTCGCTGCTCGGACCACTAATAAGGTACGTCCAACCTGCCTTATTCTATAATTTAGGGAATTCACTTTAATTAATTTTACTCTGCAATAACTTGAATGGAACATCAGATGTTTGGGGACAAGCAGCACAGCAGTCAGGTAGCTATTTAAAGCTATAATAAACCGCGTATTTCGTTTATTTAGATAAAGCATTATGAAAATGTTTGCATGCACAATAAAGCATACAGATGAATTTGGCGCCCAGCATTTTAATTTTCCCTCTGGGCTAAGCCCCGGATGTTTATGAAACCTAAAAATCCCCATCCAAATCTATTCTCTTGAGTAGAGGCAATAAAAATGCGATATGCGTGGTAGAGAGACGGAGAAGGAAGGAGAGGAGTGTGTGTGTGTGTGTGTGTGTGTGTGTGTGTGTGTGTGTGTGTGTGTGTGTGTACTCCAGTTGAACCAGTGAACGAGTCTCTCTGGTCTCTTTGATGAAAGCTTCCTTCTCCCTCCTCAAAGGGCCGTTCAGGATGCTGCCAAGTTGGGTGCAATGGAGACGGTGTCTCGCAGAGCGCTCAGAGAGCAGATGTTCTCGTGTGGTAACATCGCCCTCTGCTGTCCACATCCGCTCACTACACACACAGGGACGCAAGATCATACGGGACTTGCTTTTCACCAACTTGACATCAGTAACACACACACGCGCGCACACACACACTCATGCACACACACACACACACACACACACACACACTCATGCACACAGTAAGGTGAATTGAATGAAGACTTTTTCGTTTTGAAGTATGAATCGAATCAGTCAAATCAGACTCATCCCTTTAATTAAAATGAGGGAGGTCATATAAGATCAAACACAGAGCTGAAATAGCCTCTCACTGTTACCAAGTGAGAACCTGCGTTGGGTTTCACTAATTAGCTCACCTGCCGCAGCTTGCCTGCCAAGTGTTTTTCTTAATTAGTTAATTGGTTGCATCTGGTGCGTTTCACTTAAGAGGGAGCCGGACAGTACGTTGGAGTTCTCCACTGGCAGTGCAGCGTCTCCCAAACGCGGTATGTTGTGTTCCCAGAAATCAGAACGTGTAATTTAATGTTTTGTTGAGGTCTGTTGTAACTTATTTGACATCTCTTCCTGTTTCATAGGTTAAAGACTTTTTGAAGTAAGGAGGAGCATCTCATCTGAACCTGATGTGAGTAGAATTGTGTGGTAAAGCACAATTGTGGTGACTTGTATGTTGAATATAAATCACTGATAATGTGCGAAGGAAATCAGGGATTGTGGTGGTTTAACTCATTTGAAATTTAAATAATGAGTCTACCTGAAAGTAACATTTTAGAAACTATACATTCAAACTTGTCAAAGTAAGAGGTAAATCACTCTTGACTAATGGCAGTCAAATAATTAGTGTAACTTATATAAAAAAGCTGGATTAGTTAATTATCTTAATCATTATTTAAAAGTTGGATGATCCCAAAAGCCCTGAATTTGTATTGTCATTCATTTATCTGATTTAATGGAGATGGTAGATGTTGAACTGTGGGACAGTGCCCAAGTTTGGGGAAAATTAGTGATCTGTTCTTTCCTTCAAAGGTCTATCATGGATATGTAACTGCAGTTCTGCGAGTATCCCAACTTGACCATGAAGTTGAACTGCGAACTGTAAGTGATTAGTTTCTCATTACTCTTGGGCACATTGATGTATTTTGGCTTCCTGGCGAGTTAACCCGTTAGCTGAAGGTTGATCTGAGAAGTGAGGATGTTTTATTGGTTCATGGGTTACTGAGGTGTTTGTTTTATGTTGGTTTTAATGGTTTGTTAAAACGGTTACAGGTTCTAAGTTATTGTTGTAAACTGGAGTAATGGGTTGGGTTCTGATATCTTCAGTCTTCTTTCCAGCTACTCTCCTGAGCTCTGCATCTTCATCACATGAGTGTTGCTTTACTGATGAGGTTGTGGTCTGAGTGAGCAGAGGTGCATACTGGGATACAGAGCTGTCTGAAGTCTACAGGTCTGTAGACGCGCCCCCTCAGGGGAAACCGAGTGTTTGAGAAACCGTCGTGACGTCAGTTACCTGGACTAGAATGTTCTTTAAGATGGAGACAGGGATTCAGAAGGAGAAACACCAGGGGGAGATGAGGGGGCTCCTCATCTCAACGACTGAAACACAACTACAGTCTGACACAGAACCATGGAACACATTCAACAGTCCCCTCCAGGCATCGTGAATCCTCAGGAACAGTTTCATTTCCAAGAAGGTCTTATTTGGGGCCATCCCCCGATGTATCCTGCTCCTCAAGAGCCACCCCCCTCCACTGGGTGGTCTTCTGAACAGACGACTTCCTTCCTGTCCTCAGGCTGACTAAAGCTGCACCGTTTGCATCTGTGAAGGCCCCTCATTCAGGAAACCACTGGACTACAAAGACATGACTTCAGAGACGTTGAATCAACCTTGGAGATGCCAAGAATAATCCATCACCAATGTGGGACGCCACTGAAGAATGTTGTACATAATTTACGTCTCTGGAGACATTGGTTGTTCTGTTCTGGGTGCCCTGGCAGGAGAGCTGGGGTTGGATGATGGAATGTTCTTTGGCATGAGGCTTTTACCCTGCATGATTGTTTGGCCTTTTATGGCTCAGTGGTGTGTGTGGGTTTGACATGAGATGGATGATTTTTGAGCATCTGGCATGGGGTTCTACGTGTATTTGGTTCCACCTGGCATGGGGTTCTACGTCCGTGTCCTGGGTTCTGTGTGTGTGTGTGTGTGTGTGTGTGTGTGTGTGTGTGTGTCCGGCTTGCTTTGACGGTGATAATGTTCATACGGTGGTCTGTGTGGTTGGCTTGGGATATTGGAATGGTCAACTAAATCATACCTGATGGACGGCCACACGTTTACTTGAGGGCCTCCAGTAGACTTGAAGAGCCCAGAGCGACGCTGCGGAGCGATATCCAACACACTGGGCAGGAAGGAGAGTATCCAACTCAAGTGTAAAAGGATGCAAGCGGCGTGTTCAGATCAGTGACTTCAAACTAGGACTACACCAATCAGGATCAATGGAGGATGGACACCATGGAATTCCACAAGGAGAGTCTGACGTTGGAAATGGACCTAAATGGATATTCAAGATGACCTTCAGACCTGTAATGAGACGGCTCTTCCTACCTGGCTGGATTGATGGAGAGCCCTGTGGATCTTGTCTCGCTCTCAGTTGCACGTCTTCGCAGGCTGAACTGTATTTGTTTCGGACAGGACTAGCTGAACGATTGGTTCTGATTTAAGGGAACCAATCGTGGGAACTCCAACTAGTGCGCTCTTCGAGCTGAAGTTGTGCTCTTTGGCTGAGGAGGTAAGGAAACCTTCACTGGGGCTTCAAGGTGTAAAGAGGACTGTTTCAAAGTGTTCCATGGTACTCTTATGAAGACCGTTGTTGTGTTCCACTGGCTGAGGGGAAGAACCCTCACATTTTCCTCTTGGCCTTTCTCCTCTGAGAATCCTGCCGCCATCTTGAAGGATATTCTAGCGCATGTAACTGATGTCACAACACATTCTCAAACACTTGGTTTGTCCTGAGGGGCTTGTCTATAGAACTGAAGACGTCAGACAGCACTGTATCCCAGCATGCATCTCTGCTCACTCAGACCACACCCCCATGAGTAGGATGCAACACTAGCGATGGAGATGTAGAGTTTTATAAGTAACGAGGGAGAAGACAAAGGTGATTAGAACATAATGGCATGTCAAGTCTGTAAATCTTTAAACCATGAAGATGGTTGGATAGTTCAGGAATTGGGCTTTATTTTAGTATGGGCAGTCCTTATTGAATGATTCCATTGTTTTTAGGCAAGGATTTGTTGTTGTGGGATGTACATGGTAGTTTGGTTCTTCGTACGGTTTTGATTGATATAACTTGTACACACTGGGTGCATAATAATTTAAAGGTACACTGAATAGTAGTAATGACCAACAGCAACAAACAGATCTCCTCAAGGTAAGTCTGTTGGCTGTGTTTTCATGAAGACCATCACTGGACTTCAGGATCTTCCTCCTTTCAGCTCAAGGTGAGGCGCTGGTTATGTTTTTTCTTTGGTTGGTTCCGGCCGGAATGTTCGGATTCCAGTCGGACGGTTTGTGCTTCCCGCCGTGGAAGGTTTTGAGTGCGGTCACTTGATTTAGTCCCAATGGTTAGCATAGAACGTTGTAGTCTTGACAACCATTAGAAGCCACCTAGCAGTTAGTTGGATAGGAATCTGGCTGAACGTTCTGGATTGTATTTGCGTAACCTCGAGCCGTTGCCAACGGAAACTATTTTTCAGTCGTTTCCATTGGGAATTGTTTTCCCCTTATCTTAAACAACTTAAGTTTGATATTAAATACATACTGACACGTACAATATGTTGATAATTTCCGATGGTTGCGGCGTACTTTTAACCACGTTAACGGGACTCTCGCTGCGTACGAAACGGCATTCTACTTGCGGGCCCATTTCTGACATCAGTGAAGGCTGAAAAACATTTCAAGGTGGAAGGCAATTTGACATTTCTTCAACGGAACCCAGCACCTGAATATGGCGAGTAAATTTGATTTAATATCAATACTGCTTAGTGTTCTTTGTTACTTCAGTTTTTGTACGTTATAAATATCTGCTGTCATTAATTGCCACATAAGTTAAACCCTACCTAATGGAATGACGTTAAACAACGACTTTGGTGCTGAGTTACCAACTGGATAATATCAAAGCTAAAATAATGGCCGTCCTTCCCATGTGTTACAGTAGAAGATACTCTGTATCTGTACAAGGTTAAAAAGGTAACATGTAGTTTGTCCCAAGGTGTCCACCTCCTCACCCAGAGCAAGACCTCCACCTCATCACCAAGAGCCAGACCTCCACCTCCTCACAAGTCCTCCAGAACAGGTCAGTGCTCTTGTGTGTGAGTAGCGGTCAGTTTCAATGCATGGCCTGAACCACATCTTTAAACTTGTGGACTGCTCTGTCTTCATTCCCAAAATGGAATGCTCATGTCTGGTCTCAAGTATTTTCCAGCCTTGAGTTATAAAATAATAGTTAATTTAATTGTGTAACTAGGTTTTGGATGAGTCAATTAAGTTTATTGTTGGGCAAATGCTGATATAAATCTGCTGCTGTAGCTGAAAGGCGTGGCTGGGGACCGGAGGCTTGTGGTGCCAGGGTGGACCGGAGACTGAGGCTGGAGACCAGGGGCCTGCAGCACCGGACCAGGGGGTAACCGTCACCAAGCTCATCTCAAACACTAAAATCCACGCTAGTTTAGGTCTGGTTTTAATCATCTTATGACTTTATCTGTGCCAAGCTGTGATTTGAGTTAATTCATACCAGGTTTATGTAGGAGTCATATGAGCCATTATTGTTACTAGTGCTGCTACGACCGTAGTGGATGAATTGCGGAATGCGACAATCTGCAGACGTTGTCTAATTTAAGTGTTTAAATATGTTTTAAATTCGTCTTCCATTTTACAAGTGAACCTCAGATGCAGGAGGTGGGGTGTGTTGTGTCCCCAGGTGATTTACTGCTGAGACCAACTGTTTGTAACCAGACCAGGAATCCATGGCTGAAGGAGCTGATGGAGGAGCCGTGCTGAAGGAGCTGACGGAGGCCCTGCCTGGTGGAGGATGTCTGTCGTGGGGTAGATGGAGCCTGACTCTGAAGTGATTATCACACTCACTGCCACTTCTCGTAGAATACTGCTACCACAAACCACCGGCGTTTGTACCACATATACCAGACGACTACATCTGTTTTACCACATGTTGAAGCAAGACTTCTGCTGTTTGTTCCAGACCAGGACTCTGTCTGAGGAGAGCTGCTGGAGGACGACTAGGAATCGACCAACAAGGATTCCTTGTAAGTTTGTATTTACTTACATGGTTGACTTAAAGGGCAAAATACAGCTGTTACTTTGACATGGTTAACCAACTACCGCTGTGTTTTCTTACTAGAATGTGTTTCTGGTGCGGAGGCAAGTTGGTTGGGGAGCCGCAAATCTGGAGGGTGACATCACTCTAATTACAAATTACTACTGTGTTTGTTACTTTACATTAGAGACCAATTACGTTTGTAACCAGACCAGGAATCTGGAGGACTGATGGAGAAGCCGTACATCTAGAAGGCAGATCCTGAGGACCACCAGGACTCTACCATTAAGGATTCCTCGTAAGTTTGCAAGATCTGGACATAGTGGACTAGGTAGGGGGTTGGGGGTTAAACTCTCAAACCAATGGTGCCGGGTTCAAGTCCTCAGAATACAGTGATGCGTCCTTGAGCAAGGCACCCTAAAGCCTGCCTGCTCATTAATTACTTATCTTTAGTTCAGAAAATGTTGCATCTTTTGAATATTGAATCTAATCAATGTCCTTGTTTGGTCCGGGCAGACGCACCTGAGCTGAACCCGCCCTGATCCTGACATCCTGCTGGTCCCGTCTCCTCAGTTCATCTGAGCCTCGTCCTCCAGAAGACCTGCTGAGCTCAGCGGTCTGAGGCTGATGGATCAATGACCTCCAGTGGGAGTGATCTTCTTGACCCCACATGTAACCTTGTGCTTCCACACGCCTTTCCCTCACGTTTGTCACTAACCTCACTACTTCACTACTCTCTACTGCTTCCTCTTCTTCTTCCTTCTCTGTGGTTCGAACCTTTACACTGAAGGCACGTCTTCCTGCCCTCAGAGGGTTTAGCGTTAGGGTTGAGAGTCAGGGTTTAGAGTCAGGGACAGAGCTGGTCAGGGAGGACTGCTTTTACACAAACCTCTCACTTGCTTTCGGAATGGTGGTGACATTTTGAAAAGATTTATTTGGGAAAATGTTTTCATCTGCTTCCCTTTACAAAATTGTATTTAACTTCTGTCAAGTGTTTTTGTTTATATATTAAAATCCCACATTGACTTCTACATGTTTGGTGCGGTTCATTTAATTGTCATTTTAACTTGGTTAATGTCAAGCTAAACTCCTGCAATACATTTAATATACATGATTGTTATTCAGCAATGTTCACATAATCCATTTAGTAAAAATATGAAACCTCAATATTACTACTAAATTCAAGCCTATTCATGTATTTAACAATGTACATACTGCCCCGCAGGCCATTCTCTGCTACTACAACACGTTCAATCCACCAATCCGTCTCGCATCAATGTACTATAGCTACGTTGGTTCAAACGGAAAATGTAGTTTGGTGCGAGACTGTTGTACAGCAGAGGGAGCTGTCATACACCTTAATTATACAGGGATGCCTGTGCATTTACATTTTAAAATGTTCATGTGCTGGTCTAGTTTGTCTGCAAATAACTCGAAGTGGATAAGCAGCACAGCAGTCAGGTAGCTATTTAATGCTAAAATAAACTGCGTATTTTGTTGATTTATGTGAAGCATTATGATTTTTTTTTTCATGCAAATTAAAGCATAGAAATAATTTTGGCGTTTTATTTTTCCGTCTGGGCTAAGCCCGGATGTTCATGAAACCTAGAAACACCCCTGAGGTCGACGGCGTTCTCATGGACGGGCCGGACGTCAGGCGGCGGAGGACGGGGTCCGACGGATGGCAGGGGGCCACAAAGGGCCTCCAACGCCCCCCCTCCAGCTCATACTCAGCCAGTATCCTGTGTACTTATACTCATACTGAGCCAGTAACCTGTGTACTTATACTCATACTGAGCCAGTATCCTGTTTACTTATACTCATACTGAGCCAGTAACCTGTGTACTTATACTCATACTGAGCCAGTAACCTGTGTACATATACTCATACTGAGCCAGTAACCTGTGTACTTATACTCATACTGAGCCAGTAACCTTAGTACATATACTCACACTGAGCCAGTAACCTGTGTACTTATACTCATACTGAGCCAGTAACCTGTGTACTTATACTCATACTGAGCCAGTAACCTGTATACTTATACTCACACTGAGCCAGTAACCTGTGTACTTATACTCATACTGAGCCAGTATCCTGTATACTTGTACTCATACTGAGCCAGTAACCTGTGTACTTATACTCATACTGAGCCAGAAACCTGTGTACTTATACTCATACTGAACCAGTAACCTGTGTACTTATACTCATACTGAGCCAGTATCATGTGTACTTATACTCATACTGAGCCAGTAACCTGTGTACTTATACTCATACTGAGCCAGTATCCTGTGTACTTATACTCATACTGAGCCAGTATCCTGTGTACTTATACTCATACTGAGCCAGTAACCTGTGTACTTATACTCATACTGAGCCAGTATCCTGTGTACTTATACTCATACTGAGCCAGTATCCTGTGTACTTATACTCATACTGAGCCAGTATCCTGTGTACTTATACTCATACTGAGCCAGTAACCTGTGTACTTATACTCATACTGAGCCAGTAACCTGTGTACTCATACTGAGCCAGTAACCTGTGTACTTATACTCATACTGAGCCAGTAACCTGTGTACTTGTACTCGTACTGAGCCAGTATCCTGTGTACTTATACTGAGCCACTAACCTGTGTACTTATACTCATACTGAGCCAGTATCCTGGGTACTTATATTCATACTTAGGCAGTGTCCTGTGTACTTATACTCATACTGAGCCAGTATCCTGGGTACTTATACTCATACTTAGGCAGTGTCCTGTGTACTTATACTCGGTGGCGTCACAAGGCTGTTTTATTCGGGGCTAAAGCGCCGGATATTATTTAATTAGCCCTGAATATTACTTTTGGGTAAAATAAGTAAAATAAAAGAATATTTTTCTCTCTCTCTATATATATATCTATATATCTATATATCTATATATATAGAGAGAGACCCACTTCCATTCATTTTACTCTGATATAGATTGAATAGAACTTTAGATCTTTGGGGATAAGCAGCAAAGCAGTCAGGTAGCTATTTAAAGCTGTTTTTTTGTATGCCCAAAGGGATACTTTTCTTTTCCCTCTGGGCTAAGTCCCGGATGTTTATGAAACCTAGAATCGGCGGCGGCACCTGCGTCTCTTGCGGCGGCGGCGTCTCTTGCGGCGGCGCAGGCGGCGCCGCCGCAAGAGACGCAGCAGCTGTACATGTGAGCAGTCTTTTAGTGCCTTGCGTCGGCTCCATACATGGCTCAGGAGGACCACAGGCCAAAGCAGACTCCAGCAGCTAGCTATGGTGTCCATTGCGAAGGAGTTGCTTGAAAGAATTGAACACCAAAGGGTCATTGACAGGTTTGCCACCCTCAAAGTGCGGCGACATAGATTTTTTGGACTTTTTGGGTTGACCTTTTTATTCTTTTCTTTTTGCTCTTGATGTGAAGCATGTATTATTATCAATTATTGATGACTTATATTGGTTTATGAAAGTTCAGATAGGTGTGCAACCAAGTAGAATAGAGATGGCCATCCGTAAATAATTAACAGAAGATTGGTTGTCCAAGTCCCTTGTACATAGTACTTTGTTCAATGACAATAAAGTTGAATATAATCTAATCTAATCGAATGACTGTTGATACAAAAGGAGGCACTTGGAGTTAACGGTCAGGAAAACCAGCTGAGTGAAGCAGGTTTTGTGTTTGTTACAGGGGGCTGTCTGTGTGAACTGGCACAATAAAGCTGGTGTTCTGGAAAGGGCTAAAAAAAAATAGAAATAATCCGTATTTTGGAGTTAGTTTAACCAATGTTAAAATGAAAGTTATTTTTTGACATATTTTCGTTTTGGTGTGGAAAAAATGGTGGGTGGTGGCAGTGGGGCTCATTGGGAGCTCAGCACCCCTAAAGCTCTGACCCTAGAATCACCCCAGCTTCTAGTCATTCTTGCTTTGCTTGAATTCTGGAATAATTTTGTGGGGGAGTGCATGAGGTTTGGTCAGAAGGCCTGATGTAGGCTAGATTGGATGGAATGCGTGTTGTAAATTGAGAACAGCCAACTCATAAGGTGATACAGCGTTCAGCTGTGCAACAAATAGATTTTTATTTTTCAATCTTGACGACTTTTGTAGTGCTGTGTGTAGCCACACCTTTGGCCCTTCTGAACTTAAACACGCAGTTAATATCCTTTCATAACTCCTCTTGTTTATGTTGTTAGCTTAGCCATGTCATGTCACGTTGTCAACATTGGATACATGGAGCAGAACATAGTGGGTCATGTGTCCGATGCTTTTTGGAAATGTTTTCTTCATAAAGCGTGCCAGACAGATTTTACATTTCATTCCTTAGTAATTAGCTCCATGAGTATGCCGTCTTTCAGAATCTTTCATTACCAGCACTAAAGAGAAAAAAAAGAGTGCATCCTCATTGTACTCAGCACTTCTGAAAATGCACTTCTGAATGCGTCTCTGTCCCCGGCACATTTCAAACCAAACTGACGACCATGTGCTTTGCGACTTTATCATTTACACGCATCATTTTAAACCTATATTGTTTATACCTTATTTTTGGTTTGCCCTGTTTGTTCTGTTTGTCTTTACTTTATAATATAATCTATATAACTGACTTTTTATTTGGGTGGGGTTGATATTATAATATCTAACTATGACTGACCGTCTGTTTGGTAGGGTATTATTATTTAGGAGTCTGTTTAACTTGATTTAGTTTTAGTTTAGTTTTTTGATTTAGTTTTATTATTTATTATTCATATCGATGCATACACAAATGATCATATGCAATTATACTGAGCATATGAACTATATGTATACAGTTTCCATCGTTTTTTATCTTTATTTGAATCTTTAATTTATTTTTATTATATTTTATACTTGTATCTCTCACTAAATCTCTCTTTGCTCTACTTTTGACTCTTGAGCTGCTGGAACAATTGAACATCCCCCTTTTGGGATTAATACATTAATCCCTTTGGGATTTATTATCGAGAGGGAGAGAGGGAGAGGGGGGGAGAGAGAGAGAGTCTGTGGGCTACAGGTAAACCAGTTGTCCTCCTTAGTAAGTTAATGATTGATGGTTTTACTGACAGCTCTTCCTCAGGTCCAGCTCGTCTCCTGATTTGATCCGAGCAGCGTGGATACTCTCCTAAAGATCTCTTTACTATGTTTGTTTGGTTTGTTGTCCTGTCTGTTTTCTAACTCTGAAAAGTTGTTTTGTTCTCCTTCAAAGTAAAAGTGTTCCCTTAGCTTTTTTACAATTAGGGTTAGGGGTTAGGTGTTGTCTGTATTTTGATACGTTGGGAGTGACATGATTTCACCGCAGACGATACAATTGTACTTTGTAGACCAGAAGTCACTTTAGTTCCACTCTTATAACCTCCAACATCGTGACACCTGGTGCTTCATAGCTTTATAGGGACCTCATCAAACCTTTGCTCCGTCTTATCTTATCACTTGATAAGGTTCTCCGTGTGTGTTCTGGTGAAGCCCTGCCCTGGCCTCATCATAACGGCTTTACACGTAGTGAGCTGTGTTCAAAGTTCCTTCCTCATTCGATCTGTCTTCACTGAGGAGCCCAGCTGCTCAGTCTTTACTCAGAACCTTTAGAACCGTGTTCACGTTCTGTCTCCGTTCTCAACACTTACTTTGTGTTTTGTGAACAACTGAATCTCTTCCTTCAACGGATCTTAGTTTCCTTCTTTTGTGCTTTTATATTTTCATACAGCACGGGTCACGACATGTTTTCATCACAGAGAAGCTAAGGTACAGCTCGCTAAATGTCATATTTTCTTTCTATGATTGGTCGTACATTCGCTGGAACAATGAAGATCCCCCTTTTGGGTGTGTGTGTGTGTGTGTGTGTGTGTGTGTGTGTGTGTGTGTGTGTGTGTGTGTGTGTGTGTGTGTGTGTGTGTGTGTGTGTGTGTGTGTGTGTGTGTGTGTGTGTGTGTGTGCGCGTGTGTGCGTGTGGGTACAGGTAATTCAGTTAGTTAATGATTGATGGTTTTACTGACAGCTCTGACTCAGGTCCAGGTCGGGTCCTGATCTGAGGTGTTTCTGACAGCATGGATAAGATCTCTTTTCTATGTTTATTTGGTTTGTTGTCTTGTCTTTTTCCTAACTCTGAAAAGTCTTTAGTCGTTTTCTTCTCCTTCAAAGTAATACAAATGTTTCCTTTTCATCAGAATGTATTTTGATTTGTTGGGAGTCACTTGAGTTCACAGCAGACGATACAAAGTACAGCAGAACTTAATACCCTTGACTTAACTTTAGTTCCGCTGTTTTAACCTCGCACATCATTACTGAGACATGTTGGATTTATGGCTTTATAGTGGCGTCCTCAAACCTTTGCTCCTCTTATCTCATCACGTGATACAGTGATGGGTGCGTGTTCTGGTGAAGCCCAGCCCTAACCATCATAAAGGTTTTAGGTGTAGTTAGATATTGTTTAAAGCCTCCTTCCTCATTCCATCGGTCTTCACTAAGGAGCCTAGCAGCTCAATCTTTACTCTCGGAACCTTTACAAACATGTTAACGTTCTGTCTCGGTACAGAATACTTCCTTTGTGATTTGGCGAATACCTGAATCTCTTCATTCAACGGATCTTACTTTCCTTCCTTTTGTACTTTTATATTTTCATAGGACAAGGGGCAGCACACGTTTTTATCAAAGAGAGGCTAAGGTACAGTTTGCTTAATTTCATGTTTTCTTATGATTGTTGGTCATATCTTCTCACTGTATTAATATATTCTAAATGAATCAGTTTCCAGTCAAAGTTAAGTGTTCCCAGGTTTCTGCTGTAAAAGAGATATTGATCTAAGAGAGACAATCTGTCTGAATAAATGAATATTGGCCGGAACATCATTAACTAGTTTCAATGTGTTGGGGGTGTTTTCATAAGGACCCACTGGTCCAGAAAGGGAACAGAACTCACATTGGATTCCAATGGAAAACTGTTTGGATTCAATCATTCCCTGTTTTGTGCAGAAAGGACGAGTTGTGACAATCTCTTGGACTGTGTGCGTGTAGTGTGTTGTGGAGGTTTATTGGTAACATAAGTGTCTTATTGTTGTTTTTATGAGCGTCGATAACGGTTCAGTACCCTGATCTTTGCACTCTTTATGCCAGTGACTCCACTCTGTGGAAGAGACGTTTCAGTGGTTCCCGTTGTGAGGGGGCAACATTTCCTCCCACACTTATCACAGTCGGCCATCTCTGAAAGGACACCGTGTTATCAACTGCTCGCAGGTGAGCAGTCTGTCATGGTCAGACTGTACCCTCCGGCAGATAAAAGGGGGGAACGGTAGACTTTTTCAATGTTGCATTTACTTCAAAAATGGAAATATGTTTTATTAATATTTTTACTTTGTGAATGGTTCCTTTTTATTTAATAGCAATAATAGATGATGTGGGTATTCATACCTTAATATGGATCCCCACTTTGTATTCAGTATGTCCCAGCTCTTACTTAATCTCCCCACGGAGAGTTAACAATGGGTGGTGGTCTCTTGGGCTGGGTAGACCATCAGTTTGTGGTAGATAGTGATAGAGTGTGTAGATCTAGACATAGATAGTGATAAAGTGCGTATCTCTGTCACCTGGAGATAGATAGTGATAGAGTGTATCTATCTAGACGTAGATAGTGATAGAGTGTATATCTAATCTAGACATAGATAGTGATAGAGTGTGTGTGTGTGTGGGTGTGTGTGTGTGTGTGTGTGTGTGTGTGTGTGTGTGTGTGTGTGTGTGTGTGTGTGTGTGTGTGTGTGTGTGTGTGTGTGTGTGTGTGTGTGTGTGTGTGTGTGTGTGTGGAGGACATAGTCTTTTCCAAAAGAATTTCCAATCTGGTACCAAATACAATCCACAGAAACAATATGTAAGTGTGTTGGTGTCCAGGTCTCCAGTCTACTATGGATGAGGAGAGAGAGGAGGGGGGTCCTATCTCTAAGACCACTCTGTCTGGGGAACATGGCCGCCGGAGCAAAGCTAAGAGGTAAGAAGAGGATCTCTGTCTGTGACTGTTGTCCATCTCAGAGCTCAGCAGTGATACATCATGACTCCATCATTAGTCTTAGTAAAAGCTGTGTGTGTGTGTGTGTGTGTTGAAGCCCAGAGCAGCAGCAGCAGAGAGCAGACTCCCCTGGACCCAGCTGTGTCTCCATGAAGAGTGACTGGTTTATGGAAAGAATTAACTGTTTTGAACCAAAGTGAGTATATATCAGAGATTATAAAAACACAGCATCTTTCAAACAACCATAAATCCTGCTTATTATTTTTCTAGAAGAGTCCAGCAGCAGAGAGCAGACTCCCCTGGACCCAGCTGTGTCTCCATGAAGAGTGACTGGTCTATGGACGATCCTTGGAACTTTAAAGATGGAAATCAGTCTATTGAGAAGAGGTGAGGATTTAAACAGTGTCCCGTCTGAGGTGGTGTGAATGAGAGGAGGGATAAGGCTGTTTAGTGATGTGGTTGACATGGTGAATGAGAGGAGGGGTAAGGCTGTTTTAGTGATGTGGTTGACATGGTGAATGAGAGGAGGGATAAGGCTGTTTAGTGATGTGGTTGACATGGTGAATGAGAGGAGGGATAAGGCTGTTTAGTGATGTGGTTGACATGGTGAATGAGAGGAGGGGTAAGGCTGTTTTAGTGATGTGGTTGACATGGTGAATGAGAGGAGGGATAAGGCTGTTTTAGTGATGTGGTTGACATGGTGTGAATGAGAGGAGGGATAAGGCTGTTTTAGTGATGTGGTTGACATGGTGTGAATGAGAGGAGGGATAAGGCTGTTTTAGTGATGTGGTTGACATGGTGTGAATGAGAGGAGGGATAAGGCTGTTTTAGTGATGTGGTTGACATGGTGTGAATGAGAGGAGGGATAAGGCTGTTTTAGTGATGTGGTTGACATGGTGAATGAGAGGAGGGAGAAGGCTGTTTAGTGATGTGGTTGACATGGTGTGAATGAGAGGAGGGATAAGGCTGTTTAGTGATGTGGTTGACATGGTGTGAATGAGAGGAGGGATAAGGCTGTTTTAGTGATGTGGTTGACATGGTGAATGAGAGGAGGGATAAGGCTGTTTTAGTGATGTGGTTGACATGGTGTGAATGAGAGGAGGGATAAGGCTGTTTAGTGATGTGGTTGACATGGTGTGAATGAGAGGAGGGATAAGGCTGTTTTAGTGATGTGGTTGACTTGGTCTGATCTTCTTTATCTAGAAGAGTCCAGAAGCAGAGAGCAGACTCCCCTGGACCCAGCTGTGTCTCCATGAAGAGTGACCGCTCTATGGATCATCCTCCTCTCTTTAAAGATGGACGCCCCTCCAGAGAGGAGAGGTAGGAGTATTAAAAAGACGATGACAACAGAACAGTTGGTTGTTATCAGACTCTACTGATACTCTCTCTCACAATCCAAAGAGGATTACTGGTTTACCAGTACTCCTTACACACACACACACACACGCACACACACACACACACACACACACACACACACACACACACACAGACAGACAGACAGACAGACAGACAGACAGACAGACAGACAGACAGACAGACAGACAGACAGACAGACAGACAGACAGACAGACAGACAGACAGACACAGACAAAGCCATTTACCATTAAATCATTCATAAGCAGATAAGATACCATCAACTTTATGAATCCAACATGGGGGGAATCACTTCTTATTGCAGCTCAGGAGTCAAAAGTACAGTGAAAGAGAAATCAAGTGATAAATAAAAACACAAAATACATAAAAAAATGTAATAAAGATAAAAAATGAATAATAACTAAATAAATACAATTACACTGAATACTTGTACAGTATAATCTTAAAAATAATTGCAGACAATAATATTCTCTCTCTCTCTCTCGCTCTCTCTCTCTCTCTCTCTCTCTCTCTCTCTCTCTCTCTCTCTCTCTCTCTCTCTCCCCCTTGTATGTTTACTGGGTGTGTGTGTGTGTGTGTGTGTGTGTGTGTGTGTGTGTTCTCTCCACAGTCAACCCCACCAGAGGTCAAAGGTTACCAGTGCTCAGTCTGTACAGCAGCATCAAACAGAGCTGATCAAGGTGTGTATATTTCCAACAAGACGTTTGACTTCAGCTCTACATGATCATTAGAAAGCATCTCTTGTGGTGCTCATCGTCTCCAGGCTTCCCTCTTTGACCAGCTGACGTGAATCCAGGACAGATGCTTCTGATTACCTCAGTGAGTTCAGAGTAAAGTTCTCCTCAATGTTCGTTCTGTTCCAGAGGGCTGAGGAGAACGCACATGCTTTCCTAGACAAGGAGCTGAAGAAGCTCTGGAGAGATCTCTTCTCAGATTACCCACAATGCTCAGAGGGTCAGAGAGAGGAGGAGGAGGTGGATGTTAAGAAGGAGGAGCAGAGGAGGCGCGCCATAGAGGGAGTCGTGCACATCACAAAGCTCTGCCTGATGGAGATGAACCAGGAGGAACTGGCCGACACACTGTGGGGCGGTAAGGGACTCTTATCTTGAAGACAGAGGAGACTATTATTTTGAAGCGCAGAAGACGCTTATCTTGAAAACAGAATGAAAATGTATATTTTAGAGTAGTATGAGACTCTTATTTGTTCTGTTCAGACTAAATAACATGTCAAATTTGGTGTTAAATGATTTATAATTATATAAATTCATCAATGTGGAGAGATCTTTCTTCTTCGGCGTTCAATGGTTTGATCCAGATATGAACGGTTATTGTCGGTCGATCAGGATAAATGGTATGATCTAGATATGCAGGGTTATTGTGGGGGTATCAGGTTAAATGGTTTGATCGTTATGTAGGGTTATTGTGGGGGTTTCATGTTAAATGGTTTTATCGTTATGTAGGGTTATTGTGGGGGCTTCAGGTTAAATGGTTTGATCCAGATATATATAGGGTTATTGTGGTTCGATCTGGTTAATGGTTGGGTCCAGATATGTGGGGTTATGGTTGGGTATGAAGTTAAATGGTTTGTTCCAGATATGTGGGGTTATTGTCAGATATGTGGGGTTATTGCCATCAGGTTAAGGAATGTTAAACAATAAATGCCAAATCAACAGCAGAATAACTATAAGTGGAATAAGTGGAAGAGATGCAGCACTATCTTGTTATATCAGCATATGAAGTTAATTTCCACTGATTCACTATCATTGTTATTATCATTAGACCAATGATTTTTCTGTGTAAACAACAAACAAAAAAGAAAAAATATGTATCCATTCCTTGTTAGGACCAGCTTCTCGAACCACAAGTAATGAAGTCAGTAAATACTATGAAGTTGATCATTTTACAGGAAATATAAACATGCTTCAAGTGATGTCACCTTCCACTATCTGATGTCTTCTGTTCATTCTCATGTAGGATCTGCTGCTGTTGAGTGCCAACATAAAATCAAGTCTAATTTGAAGAAGAAGTTCAAGTGTGTGTCTGAGGGAATCCCTAAAGCAGGAAATCAAACGGGTCTGAATGACTTCTACACAGAGCTCTTCATCACAGAGAGAGGCAGTGGAGATGTCAACAAAGAACATGAGGTCAGACTGATTGAAACAGCTTCCAGGAAACCAGCCAAGGAAGAAACACCAATCAAATGTGAAGACATCTTTAAACCCTTACCTGGACGAGATCAACCAATCAGAACAATAGTGACAACTGGAGTGGCCGGCATTGGTAAAACCATCATAACACAAAATTTCACTCTGGACTGGGCTGAAGGCAAAGCCAACCACGACATACACTTTACATTTCTCTTAACTTTCAGAGAGCTGAATTTACTGAAAGAGAAAGAGTTTAGCTTTGTTGAACTTCTTCATCACTTCTTTATTGAGACCAAAGAAGCAGGAATCTGCAGATATGAACGGTTCAAAGTTCTCTTCATCTTGGATGGTCTGGATGAGTGCCGACTTCCTCTGGACTTCCAGAACAACCAGACCTGGACTGATGTCAAAGAGCCGTCCTCTTTGGACGTGCTGCTGACCAACCTCATCAGGGGCAACCTGCTTCCCTCCGCTCGCATCTGGATAACCACACGCCCTGCGGCAGCCAATCGGATCCCTGCTGAGTGTGTTGACATGGTGACAGAGGTGAGGGGGTTCACTGACCCACAGAAGGAGGAGTACTTCAGGAAGAGATTCAGAGACGAGACGCTGGCCAACACAATCATCTCCCACGTCAAGAAATCACGAAGCCTCCACATCATGTGTCACATCCCAGTCTTCTGTTGGATCACTGCTACAGTTCTGGAGGACATCTTAAACGAATCCCAGATAGAAGAGATGCCCAAGACCGTGACTCAGATGTACAGCCACTTCCTGAGGGTTCAGTCCATACAGGGGGACAGGAAGTACCATGGGAGATCTGAAACAGATCCACACTGGAGTTCAGAGAGCAGAGAGATCATCGTTTCTTTGGGAAAACTGGCTTTTAACCAGCTGGAGAAAGGCAACCTGATCTTCTACGAGGCAGATCTGGCAGACTGTGGCATCGACATCAAAGCAGCCTCAGTGTACTCAGGAGTGTTCACCCAGATCTTTAAAGAGGAGTGCGGGATGTACCAGGACAAGGTGTTCTGCTTTGTCCATCTGAGCCTCCAGGAGTTTCTGGCTGCCCTTTATGTCTTTCTGACCTTCATCAACAATGGTGTCAATCTGCTCTCAGAAGAACCGCCCACCTCTGGGGAAGATAAACTCCTCCTCCTCTACCAGAGGGCTGTGGACAAGGCCTTACAGAGTGAGAACGGACAACTGGACTTGTTCCTCCGCTTCGTCCTGGGCCTCTCTCTGGAGACCAATCAGATTGTCCTACGAGGTCTGCTGGGACAGACAGGAACTAGCTCACTGACCAATACAAAAACAGTGTCTTACATCAAGGAGAAGATAGATGGAGATCTCTCTCCAGAGAGAAGCATGAACCTGTTCCACTGTCTGAATGAGCTGAACGACCGTTCTCTAGTGAAGGAGATCGAACAGTACCTGACATCAGGAAGACTCTCCAGAAGATCTCTCTCTCCTGCTCAACTGTCAGCTCTGGCCTTCATCTTACTGACATCAGAAGAGGAGCTGGACGTGTTTGAGCTGAATAAATACTCTGCTTCAGAGGAGGGTCTTCTGAGGCTGCTGCCAGTGGTCAAAGCCTCTAAAACATCTCTGTACGTTCACTGATAAAATGTATTACAATACACACAACACAATATAAATATAACTGGAATATAAGGTTAAAATAATATGCAAAAATCCCTGTAGGTTTATAGCAACATGTATTACTATTCTACTCATAACATAATTAACATACTAGTTATAATATTATACAAAACCTCTCTTTTGTCCTATTAACGTATAATGTATTATAGTACACGTAAGAGAATATTCAGAATGAGAGAATATAGGAGAAGTATCCATTCAAAAAACATATTCAATCCCAACTAAATAACTATTTAACATTTTGCATTGAATATATAATGAAAATGTATACATCCAATTATTTAGTAATTTTGGTAAACTAATAACATTCTGCATTATGGAATCACTTAAAGCTTTCTGTTGTTTTGATCACAGTTCCTGACATGTTCTATTTATTGTGTGTAAAGGCTCAATGGCTGTCATCTGTCAGAGAGATGCTGTGAAGCTCTGGCCTCAGTTCTCAGCTCCAGCTCTAGTCTGAGGGAGCTGAACCTGAGTACCAATGATCTGCAGGATTCAGGAGTGAAGCTGCTCTCTGCTGGACTGGGGAGTCCACACTGTACACTGGAAACTCTCAGGTCAGATTACTCAATGTGCAAACAGCTACAAATAAATGTTCAAAGTCAGAGTTATATAACTCATCTTATCTCAGTACCTGTGATGACCACATTCAAGACTTTCATATCATATAAAGGCTACCCCTTGTTGTTGAGGTGGATATTCTAATCCATCCATATGCTTGCAAATCTTTAATTATAAATATAAACCCAAAACTTAACGATAGTGTCCCCTGTATACATGACTTTGTTGGTTGAGAGCAGGGTGAAATATAGGGGGTCTTGGGAGGGTCAGAGACCCCTAGTTGGATGCCTAAGACCTCCTGAAAGCCACAACAGCAACATTTTCATTAAAATGATTTGAAACCTGCAATAGTCAAACAAAATGTATTTTTTAAAAGCTTAATATGTCAAGTATTCATTAATAAACGCCAAAACATATATTCACACACATGAATTGACCCTTTCAAGGTTTCAGAAAGATATTTTGATATTGTGTAACCAGGGTGAAGAGACTAACTTATCAAAGATCTTTATGTACGTATACAATAAGTTATTGTTGATATGTAGGATACATCAATAATTATCTTTTCATTATTAACATAAGTCAACTCACTATTCTTTTCAGTACATTTGGTTATATTGATGATATTTGGGTTCAACCAATACGATTGGTTGATATCGAGACTTCGGGGTCATCTGGGGAAGGGTGAGAGGTCACGAGTGAGCGGGAAAAAGGAGAGAGAGGGAAGAGACAAAGGAGGAGAGTACTTTATTCTCTCTAGAGATCGCCCAGCTAAATGATGTTGAGACATTTACTTCTTAGTTGTTTGACAGCTAAAGGAGTACAGGAGAGAGTGTATGTGGGGCCGGTTTTATTGGTGTTTCTGTTTGTGTCTGGGATGTTGTGGACGGAAACCTCAGTCTTCTCCACTCCCTATAATGGTACCGGGACTTTTTCTTGCACGTGCTAAGAGTGAAGAGTCCAGACAGGCCTGCAACGTTTATGATGGGATATCACTGACAAAAGGCGCCAGCAAACATGACTTTGTGCGGGCGAACAACTAACACATCCGTGCGAACAAATCATTATTGTAAAGCCTTTAACTGCACTTGCGCTCAGCAGTTCTCTGATCGCGAGAGCAACAATAAAGCCTGTGAGGCAGAAACGATTCATTGAGCGCGCACGTAAGGTGAAGCATAACTCAACTGACACCCCTGTACCCACAAATGCTGTCTTTTATCTCGTGCTCGCAAACTGTTTTCCTGCTCGCTCTGATATTTTTCTCCTCTCAACACAATGTACATAATATTGGATTACAACTTCTCATACAAAACACCTAGATGCACTAATAACATGTATTACAATACAATACACAATATACTACAATAAGTGTCATATTAATATACAAATGGCTTTTCAAACCCTACAAAACAACTATTAAATACCATACATTTTACACCAAATATACAATAAGATAAGGATCTAATGTATTGACTAATATATTTTTGTTAAGTCATTAGAACATCTCTAATAAAATATTTCAACAGAATTCTTTCATAATGTTAAAAGTAAATGTGTTATTTTTAACACAGTTTCTTGTTATTCTTGTATTTTAAACATGTTTATTTTGTTTGAAGGCTGAATAGCTGTCATCTGTCAGAGAGATGCTGTGAAGCTCTGGCCTCAGTTCTCAGCTCCAACTCCTCTAGTCTGAAAGAGCTGGACCTGAGTACCAATGATCTGCAGGATTCAGGAGTGAAGCTGCTCTCTGCTGGACTTTGGAGTCCACACTGTACACTGGTAACTCTCAGGTTAGTTTAATCCAATGGTCAAACAATAACACCAAAAGGGTCAATATCAGAAGACATTTCACAGATTGACATCCAGAAAGGTTAGGTCATAAATACATTGTTTTCATAAGAATAACTCAACATATTTATAATTTTGTTGGTATGACAGTTTAGGTACACATTATATTCTTAGTTTGTTCATGATGGTATAATGTGTATGTTGTATAACATTATTATTCTGAGTGTCATGTAGTCAGACAGTAAAGAGCGGTTTAGAGTCGTTTCATAAAGTTTAATAACAACCTATTAATAAAACTGTATGCTTCAGTGAAGTATAATGATAATTGTTGTTTGATAATTTAACATCTGTGTGAAATCTTTCTTAATATTTTAAGATCCAGGTTATTCATAGTATTTATTATTTCATGTATTTAAAAAAACTGTTTATAATTCTTCTATAATTTAACTACAGTTCCTAACAGGTTGTGTTTATTTTGTGTGAAGGCTCAATGGCTGTCATCTGTCAGAGGAATGCTGTGAAGCCCTGGCCTCAGTTCTCAGCTCCAACTCCTCTAGTCTGAGAGAGCTTGACCTGAGTACCAATGATCTGCAGGATTCAGGAGTGAAGCTGCTCTCTGCTGGACTGGGGAGTCCACACTGTACACTGGAAACTCTCAGGTCAGTTATCAGCCTCTTCTTCAAACTGGTTATTCTAGCTTCCAGTAAGTGCTGCTCTGCCTGATGCATTTCTGTTGCTCTTTTCCCTGCTGACAAAACACTCCCTGGTTCTACACAGTGTTAGTACATGTGAAGAAACGGTCTTAGCGTACCAAACACAGCAGAATTCTCCTGACTCTAACTCAGGGGCTCTCAACCTTTTTTGAGCAAAGTACCCCTGATCCTTACCCTGATCCTCTGGCGCCCCCCCCCCCCCCCCCCCCCCCCCTCCCAATAAAAAAATAAAAATAAACTAACAACCCCACTCACACTCGTGTCATATTGCTTAAAGTTGTCAATGAATCGTTTTTCATTGATTTTGCGTTGGTCACTAATAGCAATGAATGCCCTGAGAGAGAGAGAGAGAGAGAGAGAGAGAGAGAGGGAGAGAGAGAGAGAGAGAGAGAGAGAGAGAGAGAGAGGGAGAGGGAGGGAGGGAGAGAGGGAGGGAGGGAGGGAGAGGGAGAGGGAGAGAGAGAGAGAGAGAGCATTCATTCACCGTGACCGCGGCAGGGGCACTCCCGCGACACCCGACCGCCACGTCTCCCGTCGTGCCCCAGCCGCAGCATCCTGCGGCCCGGGCACTGTGACCTTGGGCACCGCGGCCACTCCGGCAACTTCCGTGACTCCCGCCGTGCCCCGTGAACGAGTGAATGAATGGCCCGGGAACCACGGACACCGCGGCCCGGGCAACGTGGACACCGCGAAAACAGATCGCGCGCAGAGGCCTAATTAGGCCTATATATTTTGTGTTTGAAATGCAACGGTCTTTTCGTGGAGACTACGCTCAGAGCAGCTGGACCTGAACAACAGCAAGAGGAAGGGGGAATACGGGCTATGAAACTAAATTTGATATTTGTTTCTTGCTATCGGCCATGTTTGATTGTGTTGTGTTGGTTATTGAACTGTTAACCCGCAAACTTGGGTTTCGTTAATCAGCGTTTATTCACCCAAAAATTGAATCACTGTCCCTGCGCCCCCCTAGGTTGTGCGAACGCCCCCCAGGGGGCGGTACCGCCCCCCGTTGAGAAAACATGCTCTAACTGAACAATATCTCATTGAGTTGTAGCTATTCTTTATTCTTTATTCTTTATTTCAAGGATAGCCCCTTAAGATGTATCATCTCATTTTCGAGGGGGTCCTTACAATAATGACAAATAATACAATGAAAGTAAAAAGTAAGTTATAAACATAAATTCAAACACATAAGCACAAGGACAAACGCACGCACACTCACACATCCACACACACACACACTCACACACCCACACACACACACACACACACACACACACACACACACACACACACACACACACACACACACACACACACACACACACACACACACACACACACACCAACAATGCTCCCCATAGCTACCCCCCCCCTTCCCATCCCCTACCTGCCAGTATTACACAGAGTACAATCAAATATATTAATATACATTACATACAATAAATACATTTTCTTGCATGCACAAGTAGAATATACAGTACATATTTGAACCCAGATACACACATGTAAATAGTATAGTGGACAAAAGGAAAGCAGGTATGAGTAGAATGATTCCTAGAGAGAAAAGGTAAGATAGATCAGAAACAAGAGCAGGATGTTTTATAATGCAAAACTAAAGATGATTTGAAGTCTATTGAGAAAGGAGCATTTGTTTAAGACCCTGTTTCAGATCCAAGTGAAGGAACTTCTGTCTGTGATGTCATCGCCCCACTTCCTTTTCCTGTTCTCAGACTCTCAGGGTGACACAGCTTTGTCTCCATGAAGTATCAATAAAGCTTTTACTTGTCTTCAATGTTGAATGAATACACTTTATAAATGTGGTTAATTTAGTAGAAACTGCTCTCAACCAGATACAATAAATTGTGTGTGTGTGTGTGTGTGTGTGTGTGTGTGTGTGTGTGTGTGTGTGTGTGTGTGTGTGTGTGTGTGTGTGTGTGTGTGTGTGTGTGTGTGTAGCTTGTCTGGCTGCCTGGTCACACAGGAAGGCTGTGCTTCTCTGACCTCAGCTCTGAGCTCCAACCCCTCCCATCTGAGAGTGCTGGACTTGAGCTACAATCACCCAGGAGACTCTGGAGCTGCGCTGCTCTCTGCTGGACTGGAGGATCCACGCTGGAGACTGGACACTCTCAGGTATGGAGAGGACAGCTCACCACTCAGGGACAAAGTCTCCTACATGATTCAAGCTGCTGCTAGATGAAGTGGTTTGAAGAGGCAGCTGTCACTCATGTTGTGTAGAACGTGATGAGACGGCAGATGATGAAGGTGAATGTTTCAACATGCTGCTCTCACTTTGATTCCCCCCCAGTGTGGAGCACGGTGGAGTGTGGAGGCTGAAACCAGCTCTAAAGAAGTGTAAGTGTCTGTTTGATTCATCACCTCACACACTCACTATTGAGATGGAAAGTCCATCCACACAGCAGGAAGTGAGATCACATCCTACTGGGAATGAAGATGATGGCTGACATCATGTATCTTATGTATATTAATACTGTCCACCATCACAGTCACCGGGCTGAGGGGGGAGGAGTGTGGGGGTGGGGGGGTGAAGGAGAGGGGGGGTGACCGGGTTAGGGGCCGGTGAGGGGGAGGGGAAGGGGTGAGAGAGAGGCTGAGGGGGGGGGGGGGGGGGGGGGGGGGCTTAGGGGGAGGACTAGGGGGGAGGGGGAGGGGGGATGACCGGGCTGAGGGGGGGCTGAGGGGGAGGGGGGGTGAAGGGGCTGAGGGGTGAGGGGGAGGGGGGTGACCGGGATGAGGGGGGGGGGGGGGGTGGAGGGAGGTGACGGGGCTGAGGGGGAGGACTAGGGGGGAGGGGGAAGGAGTGTGGGGGTGAAGGGGCTGAGGGGGAGGACTAGCGGTGAGGGGGGGGGGGGGGGGAGGGGCCGGGCTGAGGGGGGAGGAGTGTGGGGGTGGGGGGGTGAAGGGGCTGAGAGGGGGGTGACCGGGTTAGGGGCCGGTGAGGGGGAGGTGAAGGGGTGAGAGAGAGGGGGCTGAGGGGGAGGGGGCTGAGGGGGAGGGGGAGGGGGGATGACCGGGCTGAGGGGGGGCTGAGGGGGAGGGGGGTGACCGGGCTGATGGGGGGGTGAGGGGGAGGGGGAGGGAGGTGACCGGGCTGATGGGGGGGCCTAGGGGTGAGGGGGAGGGGGGGGTGACGGGGCTGAGGGGGAGGACTAGGGGTGAGGGGGAGGGGGAGGTGACGGGGCTGAGGGGGAGCTGAGGGGGAGGGGGGGTGAAGGGGCTGAGGGGGAGGACTAGGGGTGAGGGGGAGGGGGGGTGACGGGGCTGAGGGGGAGGACTAGGGGTGTAGTATGTATACATATGTATATGTATGTATGTGTTCATATCTATGTATATGTACACAGAGCGCAGGAGAACAGTACTAGTGATGATGATGATGATGAAGAGCGGTTCAGCAGCTCATCATGTCTGGTTCTCCCTCAGATGCCTGTGACCTCACACTGGACCCCAACACGGCCCACAGACTCCTCTCTCTGTCTGAGGACAACAGGAAGGTGACGCTGGTTGGAGAGGGCCAGCCGTATCCGGTTCACCCAGAGAGATTTGACTACTGGGAGCAGGTGTTGGGTAGAGAGGCTCTGACTGGCCGCTGTTACTGGGAGGTAGAGAGGGAAGGAGGGGTTGAGATAGGAGTGACATACAGAGGAATCACAAGGAGAGGACGGGGTGGTGACAGCAGGCTTGGACTGAACAACAAGTCCTGGGGTCTTGTTTGTGATGATGTTCGTTACTCTGCCGTGTACAACGGTAGAGGGACAGGCCTCCCTCTCCGCCCCGGAGTGTTCCGGTACCACTGTCATGCACCTACCCGATCTCAAGTGGACCGAGTTGAATTCACTGCGGGTCTCTCTTCTTATATCCATCTCACCAAAGATATTTTATTACTGTCCTTCTCAACACTCTCTGATCTCACTAAAAGGCTGGCAGCACAACACAGCAATAACGACGAGATGCGCTGTGCGTAGAGAAGAAAGAATACCGACGTTGAATTTGCAACATTTGGCAAAAAATGATTCTAAATCTGCCCATATATGGACACGCCAGAATTGTTGCATCTGTGGCTGCTGGTAATTTAATCACAAAGAAGTATACTCTACGGGGCTATTTTCATCATTATTATTATTATTATTTTAATTTTTTTAGACGGCACAGCGATCCGGGGCTATTCCCAAAAGATCCGGGGCTATAGCCTCGAATGCTCGAATGCTATAGCCTCGGATGGGTTCTTCAATCTGATTGGTAGTCACACTGGAGATTAGTCTTCCCCCCCTTTTCGGGGATAATGTTCCCCGTTTTGATCTCGGACGTTTGGTTCACTTTTTTATCCACACCTTGTGTCCTCAGTGTCTCTGTGAAAATTATAGTCTCTCTCGCTCTTGCTCTCGCTCTGAGTCTGATGACACACGTGAACACAAACATGCATATGTGAACACACACACGCGTATATTACCACGCACACACATGCAAGCGCACACACGCATATATGAATTAACATAAAGACACACACATATAAACATACTATACTATATAGGAACCCAAACACGCAGGCACACAAACACGTGTATGTGAACACAAACAAACACGAATATATATGAACACACACACGCGCGTACATATTATAAACACTCAAATATACACGCAGCCACACACATGCAAACGCGCGCACACATGCACACGCCGCACGCGCATCTATAAACACACACTTACTCAAGTTATGAACACACACACTTACTCACATATGAACACAGACACGCACAGACTACACACACATGCATATATAAACACACACACACACACACACACACTGTGTTTTGATGATTTATATTCATGTACTCAACTATAATCCAAATGCTACATTTTCTGGGGCTTCTTAAAGTTGATCTTGATTAACCATGAAAGGAATACATTTTTTAAATCAAAAATTGAGCACAAAATGCGAACATAAGCCTCATCGACTCCATGGCTCTAATAGTGTGTGTGTGGAGGAAGTGTTTGGAATGGTTGAAGAGCCTTTGATGCTCAACACACACACACGCACGCGCGCGAGCGCACACACCAACAAGCGAGCAGAAGACCCAACACAACTAAATGAAGAGCAGACTGTACTGCTATAATGAAAGGTTCCTTCAAGGTGGGTTTGTTAAAGCGTGTTCATCCCTTCACCACCGAGTGTTGGAGAATCCGTTGTGACATCAGCTCCATGGACTAGAACGGCCTTTTAAGACGGGGACCGGGATTCAAAAGGAGGAACTCCAGGGGGAGATGAGAGGACTCCTCGTCTCAACGACCAGAACACGACTTCAGTCTGTCACCAGAGAACCACGGAGCACACCCCAACGTTCCCCTCCAGGCATGGAGACGCCTCAGCCACAGCCCCTCCACCCCCTCAGCTGGAGGGGCACAGCTCCAGGTCATAAAGGGTCTTCGTCGGGGCCAGTCCAAGGTGGTTCTGATCTGAGGGAGCCATCTCCCAGGTCCAGCTGGCCCCGCCCATCACTGTTCAGCCTGAGAGAGGCTTCCATCTCGGGGGTTGGAGTGAACACAGTCCACAGAGAGCTTCACCTGGTCCAGCAGAGTCCTGGTCAGCCTGTTGCTGGTGGAGGGTCCTGCTCCTCAAGAGCCTCCACCCTCCACTGGGGGGTCTCCTGAACCCATGACCTCCTCCTCACCTCCTCCCCAGAGTCCTCAGGCTAACCCGGGGATTCCACCGGATGCGTTACGGCAACGTTACGGCTGCGGCACGTCTTGGCCGCGACTTTGCCCTGCTTGCATTTCCACCGGGCGCGTTACAGCAGCGCAACGCTGCCTTGCGAGCCAGCCGTATTCCCGCGAGATCACGAGATCCCGCGATAATCCTAAACCTAATGTACTCACCTTCCACTCCCAAAACTACTGCAATTAAAAGCCAGACTTTGTCCTTTCTGACATTGTTCTTATAAAAAGGATGATTTGAGACCCTTTGATTGACTGCTGACCTGGTGCCACCGGTCATGACGTAATAATGTTGGTGTTTTATTTATTGTGTTTTATTTTGAAAATTGACCGGAATGCTCTATGGCTTTTACTTTTTCACTTCCTGCCCTGATCGATCTGCTCTGTTGAAATTGACGCGGTTCAGCAACGGCTTGCGGCAAAAATAGAAATGCTACGGAATGATAGCGCTGCGGCACGGCGAGCCGCTCCTGGGACGTTGCTGAGACGTTCCGCAGCCGCGCCCGGTGGAAATGGTCTCATTGATTAGAGTGGAACCTATCTGCTGCGGTGACCGCGGCCAAGACGTGCCGCTGCCGTAACGTTGCCGTAACGCGTCCGGTGGAATCAAGCCTTGAAGCGGCGCGCTCTGTGAAGGCTTCTCCTTCAGGAGACCACTGGACTACAAAGTCATGACCTCAGAGACGTTGAATCACCCGGGGACCCCTTCTGGAGACCCCCTGCATAACCCCTCCCCAGTGTGGGGCGCCACTGAAGAACGTTGTTCATCATTGACCTCTCTGGAGGCCCTGAAGGTTGTGCTCTGTTCTGGGTGTCCTGGAGGAGAGCTGGGCCTGGCTGATGGGGTGGGGTTGGCATGAGGACGTGTGTGTGGGTGACCCTCACTAAATCATGAGAGCATCTCATCCAGATAGAATTACGTGTTTGTGTGTGTGTGTGTGTGTGTGTGTGTGTGTGTGCGCGTGTGTGTGTGCGTGTGTGTGTGTGTGTGTGTGTGTATGTGTGTGTGTGTGTGTGTGTGTGTGTGTGCGCCTTGCCTTGGCCCTTCCATACCTGTCAGTACAGGGTGTAAGTCACACCCACTAAAGGGTGTGAGGAAGGAAATAGAAGATGAATCCAACCCAACGAGATGACTCATTTAAGAGGAATGAATGAAGGAAATAGTCAACTAAATACCTAGTCTGTTATAGAATCACACGCCAGTACAACATGCTCACCCTTACTGAGTACTCTGTATTCTGAGTGTCTTGTACTGAAAAGAGTAATCATCCATCTATTGTATAGATTATACTGATTCATACGTTCACGCAGATGCAGAAAGAGGCCTTTTCTACTTGATGTGCTTCTATTGATGATGTTTATCAGTCTCTTTATTGATAACATGGTATCTATGTTCTGTTGGTTCTGCTGTACAGAAGCAGCTGACTCAGTGACTGAGTGCCTCTACATGCTGGTTGAACCATCAAGGGTCTCTTGGTTTTTCTCTGAGCCTCTACGCATCACAGCTCTCTGTTCATTGTTCATATTTTAATAAAGTTATTATTCTTGGATCAGCCTCCTTAGCATGTTAGTTCATGTCTGGGAGGAGCATGAACCGGTCCAACTGGTTGGTTCATCATTTCCTTGTTATGAGTCGGACGGTTTGCTGTGGCTCACTTCATCACAGCAGGAAGACGACTCAGGTACTGTAGTCCACTCTGATCCGTGATGGATCATAATTATGAATAACTTTGAATCTTATTAATAGGGTGATGGTTAAAAATGTTAGTAAATGTATGGATGCATTGCTATTCGTCAAAATCGCTATTGAATAATTTTGTGGATTCCTGCTCTGTAAAATGCTACGTGTTAAGACTGTGGGCATTGGGGATCGAAACCCAGAACCTTCCAGCCTGGAGTCAAGCGTCAGGTTGAAGTTAATAATGATAATGTCAATGTAAAGTCAAGGTTCAGGTTGAGGTTATATATGTTTCGTCTGATTTAGGATTTGCTCTAAATCACAAGTGTCCTGCGGACAGTTGTTATATTTGTGGGGCGGTATTATGATTACGTTATTTGTACAGGAAGACGGCCATCTTGGTTAGTGAAGGTGTTTGGATGTCATCTTGCACTGGGTCTTGTTCTCTGTGGGCCTGCCTCATTCTGCAGTAGTGTAGGCCTACTCTATATCTGAGAGCATCACTCGTATAAGAGGGACAAAACCTTCGAGGTGAATTAATTCTGATGTGACCGCCTCAACACATAGGTCACTGGTGACGACTGGTCCGTGTTCTTCAGGTCAGCCAATCCCACTGACATCCTCTCACCAGCAGGTGGTGCTGCGGTGCACCTGTTTGAGGGTTTCAAAACGGACCCTGTGTCAAATCATTTGGTTTACTACTCTCAAGACGTTTAAAGGATTCATGTTCTAGCAAAATGTTCCACTTTGCTAAAGCTGGAGTCGAATGAATCAGCCGCCTGTAAGAGGTTAGTCTGGGAGGAGTATGAACTGAGAGGGGAACTGGTCCAACAGGAAGTAAACTAAGATAGTGTAGTCCACTCTTATCCGTGATAGATCATAAATATGAATAACTTTGTATCTTATCAGTAGATTGCTAATCTTTAAGATTCCTGCTGTACAGAATGCTACGTGTTACACTGTGGGCATTGGGGATCAAACCCGGAACCTTCCAGCCTGGAGTCAAGCGTCAGGTTGACTTTAATAATGACTTTTTCTTCTTCTGTCTCCTTATGTACTTGGGTTACTTTAAAGGTACTTGGGGCAGAATGAGCAGTTATTATATTTGCATTGCGGTATTATGATTATATTATTTAGACAGGAAGACGGCCATCTTGGTTAGTGAAGGTGTTTAAACGTCATCTTGTACTGGGTCTGGTTCTCTGCGAGCCTGCATCACAGATCTGGTTGTGATGTCATACCGCATGAGGAAGTCCATACATGGTCCTGCCTTCAGAGGGGTTTAACCAGCACAGGGAGCGGTTGGTATGATATCCGCACGGTGAACTTGATCCTATCAGACACTTTTGAAGCCCTATGAGACCTTGTGTGTGGAATGATGAATAGTTATTGAAGAGTGTATTAGATACTTCTGGGGAGCATCTCCATATCTTTCCTCTCGTTGAGAATGAGAGGGCCGATGAATCTGCGTCCAGGAAAGACCACGCTGCCTCTCGTCCAGAGAGACAGAGACAACAGTCCCCTTGGACCGGAAATACACAGCTCATATAAAAGCAGAGAATAAACACTGAGTGGCCGTAGAAACCTTATGGAGTTGTGTTTGTGTCCAGGTCTCCAGTCTACTATGGATGAGGAGAGAGAGGAGGGGGGTCCTACCTCTAAGACCACTCTGTCTGGGGAACATGGCCGCCGGAGCAAAGCTAAGAGGTAAGAAGAGGATCTCTCTGTCTGTGACTGTTCTCCATCTCAGAGCTCAGAAGTGATACATCATGACGCCATCATTAGTCTGAGTAAAATCTGTGTGTGTGTGTGTGTGTGTGTGTGTGTGTGCGTGCGTGTGTGTGTGTGTGTGTGTGTGTGTGTGTGTGTGTGTGTGTGTGTGTGTGTGTGTGTGTGTGTGTGTGTGTGTGTGTGTGTGTGTGTGTGTGTGTGTGTGTGTGTTGAAGCCCAGAGCAGCACCAGAGAGCAGACTCCCCTGGACCCAGCCGTGTCTCCATGAAGAGCATACGTAACCTGTTCAGAAAAAATATGCAAAATCATGGACAAAGGTAAGAATTGATCAGATATTATAGAAATACAGTGTCTATCCTACATCCATAAACCCTTGTTTTTCTTGAAGAGGACAGCAGCAGAGAGCAGACTCCCCTGGACCCAGCTGTGTCTCCATGAAGAGTGACCAATCTATGAATCGACCTCCTCTTCTTAAAGATGGACGCCCCTCCAGAGAGGAGAGGTAGGAGTATTAAACAGACAATGACAACAGAACAGTTGTATATCAGAGATTATAAAAATACAGCATCTATCAAACCATAAATCCTAGTAATTATTCTTCTAGAAGCGTCCAGCAGCAGAGAGCAGACTCCCCTGGACCCAGCTGTGTCTCCATGAAGAGTGACCAGTCTATGAATCGACCTCCTCTCCTTAAAGATGGACGCCCCTCCAGAGAGGAGAGGTAGGAGTATTAAACAGACAATGACAACAGAACATTTGGTTGCTATCAGATTCCACAGATACTCTCTCACAATCAATCATTAACTAACTGAAGAGGATTACTGGTTTACCTGTACTCCTTACACATACACACACACACACACACACACACACACACACACACACACACACACACACACACACACACACACACACACACACACACACACACACACACACACACACACACACACACACACACACACACAAAGCCATTTACCATTAACTCATTGAAAAGCAGATAAGATACCATCATCTTTATGAATCCAACATGGGGGGAATCACTTGATTTTGCAGCTCAAGAGCCAAAAGAACAGCGAAAGAGAAATTAAGTGATAAATAAAATACAAAATACATTAAAAAATGTAATAAAGATAAAAAACAATTACACAGAATACTTGCACAGTATAATTATGAACATAATTGCAGACATTAATATTCTCTCTCTCTCTCTTTCCCCCCCCTTGTATGTTTACTGTGTGTGTGTTCTCTCCACAGTCAACCCCACCAGAGGTCAAAGGTTACCAGTGCTCAGTCTGTACAGCAGCATCAAACAGAGCTGATCAAGGTGTGTATATTTCCAACAAGACATCTGACTTCTGCTCTACATGAACATTAGAAAGCATCTCTTGTGGTGCTCATCGTCTCCAGGCTTCCCACTTTGACCAGCGGGACGTGAATCCAGGACAGATGCTTCTGATGTCCTCAGTGAGTTCAGAGTAAAGTCCTCCTTGATGTTTGTTCTGTTCCAGAGGGCTGAGGAGAACGCACATGCTTTCCTAGACAAGGAGCTGAAGAAGCTCTGGAGGGATCTCTTCTCAGATTACCCACAATGCTCAGAGAGTCAGAGGGAGGAGGAGGAGGATGGTAAGAAGGAGGAGCAGAGGAGGCGCGCCATAGAGGGAGTGGTGGACATCACAAAGCTCTGCCTGATGGAGATGAACCAGGAGGAACTGGCCGACACACTGTGGGGCGGTAAGAGACTCTTATTTTGCAGACAGAGGAGACTATTATTTTGAAGCGCAGAAGACGCTTATCTTGAAAACAGAATGAAAATGTATATTTAAGAGAGTAGTATGAGACTCTTATTTGTTCTGTTCGGACTAAATTACATAATCTAATTTAGTGTTAAGAGATTTCTTCGTTTATAATTCATCAATGTTGAGATATCTTTCTTCTTGGGGGTTTAATGGTTTGATCCAGATATGAACGTTATTGTGGGTTGATCAGGTTAAATGGTTGGTTCCAGTTATGTAGGGTTATTGTGGGGGTTTCATGTTAAATGGTTTGATCGTTATGTAGGGTTATTGTGGGGGTTTCATGTTAAATGGTGTTATCCAGATATATAGGGATATTGTGGTTCGATCAAGTTAAATGGTTTGATCCAGATATGAAAGGTTATTGTGCGTCCATCAGGTTAAAGAATGTGAAACCATGAATGGCAATTCAACAGCAGAATAACTATAAGTGGAATAAGTGGAAGAGATGCAGCACTATCTTGTTACATCAGCATATTAAGTTAATTTCTACTGATTCACTATCATTGTTATTATCATTGGACCAACGATTTTTGCTTTGTAGATAACAAACAAAAAAGAAAAAAAAAGTATCCATTCCTTGTCACGACCAGCTTCTCGAACCACAAGTAATGAAGTCAGTAAATATTATGAAGTTGATTATTTTAGAGGAAATATTAACATGCTTCAACAGATGTCACCATCCACTATCTGATGTCTTCTGTTCATTCTCATGTAGGATCTGCTGCTGTTGAGTGCCAACATAAAATCAAGTCTCATTTGAAGAAGAAGTTCAAGTGTGTGTCTGAGGGAATCGCTAAAGCAGGAAATCAAACGGGTCTGAATGACTTCTTCACAGAGCTCTTCATCACAGAGAGAGGCAGTGGAGAGGTCAACAAAGAACATGAGGTCAGACTGATTGAAACAGCTTCCAGGAAACCAGCCAAGGAAGAAACACCAATCAAATGTGAAGACATCTTTAAACCCTTACCTGGACAAGATCAACCAATCAGAACAATAGTGACAACCGGAGTGGCCGGCATTGGTAAAACCATCGTAACACAAAGGTTCACTCTGACCTGGGCTGAAGGCAATAAAAACCAGGACATACACTTCACATTTCTCTTAACTTTCAGAGAGCTGAATTTACTGGAAAATAAAGAGTTTAGCTTGGTGGAACTTCTTCATCGCTTCTTTATTGTGACCAAAGAAGCAGGAATCTGCAGATATGAACGGTTCAAAGTTCTCTTCATCTTGGATGGTCTGGATGAGTGTCGACTTCCTCTGGACTTCCAGAACAACCAGACCTGGACTGATGTCAAAGAGCCGACCTCGGTGGACATGCTGCTGACAAACCTCATCAGGGGCGACCTGCTTCCCTCCGCTCGCATCTGGATAACCACTCGCCCTGCGGCAGCCAATCGGATCCCAGCTGAGTGTGTTGACAGGGTAACAGAGGTGAGGGGATTCACCGACCCACAGAAGGAGCAGTATTTCAGTAAGAGATTCAAAGACGAGAAGCTGGCCAACAAAATCATCTCCCACGTCAAGAAATCACGAAGCCTCCACAACATGTGTCAAATCCCAGTCTTCTGTTGGATCACTGCTACAGTTCTGGAGGACATCTTAAAAAAATCCCAGATAGACGAGATGCCCAAGACCGTGACTCAGATGTACAGCTACTTCCTTTGGGTTCAGTCGATACAGGGGGACAGGAAGTACCATGGGAGAGCTGAAACGGATTCATACTGGGGTCCAGAGAGCAGGAAGATTATTGTCTCTTTGGGAAAACTGGCTTTTAACCAGTTGGAGAAAGGCAACCTGATCTTCTACGAGGCTGACCTGGCAGAGTGTGACATCGATATCAAAGAAGCCTCAGTGTACTCAGGAGTGTTCACCAAGATCTTTAAAGAGGAGTGCGAGATGTACCAGGACAAGGTCTTCTGCTTTGTCCATCTGAGCCTCCAGGAGTTTCTGGCTGCCCTTTATGTCTTTCTGTCCTTCATCAACGATGGTGTCAATCTGCTCTCAGAAGAACCGCCCACCTCTGGGGAAGATAAACTCCTCCTCCTCTACCAGAATGGTGTGGACAAGGCCTTACAGAGTGAGAACGGACAACTGGACTTGTTCCTCCGCTTCCTCCTGGGCCTCTCTCTGGAGACCAATCAGATTGTCCTACGAGGTCTGCTGGGACAGACAGGAACTAGCTCACTGACCATTACAAAAACAGTGTCTTACATCAAGGAGAAGATAGATGGAGACCTCTCTCCAGAGAGAAGCATGAACCTGTTCCACTGTCTGAATGAGCTGAACGACCGTTCTCTAGTGAAGGAGATCGAACAGTACCTGACATCAGGAAGACTCTCCAGAAAATCTCTCTCTCCTGCTCAATTGTCAGCTCTGGCCTTCATCCTACTGACATCAGAAGAGGGGCTGGACGTGTTTGACCTGAAGAAATACTCTGCTTCAGAGGAGGGTCTTCTGAGGCTGCTGCCAGTGGTCAAAGCCTCTAAAACATCTCTGTAGGTTCACTGATAACATGTATTACAATACACACAACACAATATAAATATAACTGGAATATAAGGTTAAAATAATATACAAAAATCCCTGTAGGTTTATAGCAACATGTATTACTATTCTACTCATAACATAGTTAACATAATAGTTATAATATTATACAAAACCTCTCTTTTGTCCTATTAACGTATAATGTATTACAGTACACGTAAGAGAATATTCAGAACAAGAGAATATAGAAGACGTATCCATTCAAAAAACATATTCGATCCCAACTAAATAACTATTTAACATTTTACATTGAATATATAATGAAAATGTATACATCCAATTATTTAGTAATTTTTGGTAAATTAATAACATTCTGCATTAGGGAATCACTTAAAGCTTTCTGTTGTTTTGATCACAGTTCCTGACATGTTCTATTTATTGTGTGTAAAGGCTCAATGGCTGTCATCTGTCAGAGAGATGCTGTGAAGCTCTGGCCTCAGTTCTCAGCTCCAACTCCTGTAGTCTGAGAGAGCTGGACCTGAGTACCAATGATCTGCAGGATTCAGGAGTGAAGCTGCTCTCTGCTGGACTGGGGAGTCCACACTGTACACTGGAAACTCTCAGGTCAGATTACTCAATGTGCAAACAGCTACAAATAAATGTTCAAAGTCAGAGTTATATAACTCATCTTATCTCAGTACCTGTGATGACCACATTCAAGACTTTCATATCATATAAAGGCTACCCCTTGTTGTTGAGGTGGATTTTGTAATCCATCCATATGCTTGCAAATCTTTAATTATAAATATAAACCCAAAACGTAACGATAGTGTCCCCTGTATACAGGACGTTGTTGGTTGAGAGCAGGGTGAAATATAGGGGGTCTTGGGAGGGTCAGAGGCCCCTTGTTGGACGCATAAGACCTCCTGAAAGCCACAACAGCAACATTTTCATTGAAATGATTTGAAACCTGCAATAGTCAAACAAAATGTATTTTTTTTTAAAAGCTTAATATGTCAAGTATTCATTAATAAACGCACACGCAAATATATATTCACACACATGAATAGGTTTCAGAAAGATATTTTTGATATTGTGTAACCAGGGTTAAGAGACCAACTTATAAAAGATCTTTAATTAACGTATACAATAAGTTATTGTTGATATGTAGGATACATCAATAATTATCTTTTCATTATTAACATAAGTCAACTCACTATTCTTTTTTTTTTTTACCTTCCTCAGTACATTTGGTTATATTGATGATATTTGGGTTCAACCAATACGATTGGCTGATAACGAGACTTGGGAAGGGTGAGAGGTCACGAGTGAGCAGGAAAAAGGAGAGAGAGGGAAGGAGAGACAAAGGAGGAGAGTACTTTATTCTCTCTAGAGATCGCCCAGCTAAATGATGTTTAGACATTTACTTCTTAGTTGTTTGACAGTACGGCACTGTACACTGGAAACTCTCAGGTCAGTTATCAGCCTCTTCTTCAAACTGGTTATTCTGGCTTTCAGTAAGTGCTGCTCCTGCCTGATGCATTTCTGTTGATCTTTCCCTGCTGACAAAACACTCCCTGGCTCTACACAATGTTAGAACCTGTGAAGAAACGGTCTTAGCGTACCAAACACAGCAGACTTCTCCTGACTCTAACTGAACAAAATCTCATTGAGTTGTAGCTATTGAGAAAGGAGCATTTGTTTAAGATCCTGGCACATCCAAGTGAATGAAGTTCTTCTGACTGTGATGTTATTTCCCCACTTCGTTTTCATGTTCTCAGACAGTGTGACACAGCTTTGTCTCCAAGAAGTATTTAACGCTTTTACTTGTCTTCAATGTGGAATGAATACACTTTATAAATGTGGTTACTTAAGTAGAAACTGCTCTCAACCAGATCCAATAAATGGTGTGTGTGTGTGTGTGTGTGTGTGTGTGTGTGTGTGTGTGTGTGTGTGTGTGTGTGTGTGTGTGTGTGTGTGTGTGTGTGTGTGTGTGTGTGTGTGTGTGTGTGTATGTTTGTGTGTGTGTAGCTTGTCTGGCTGCCTGGTCACACAGGAAGGCTGTGCTTCTCTGACCTCAGCTCTGAGCTCCAACCCCTCCCATCTGAGAGTGCTGGACTTGAGCTACAATCACCCAGGAGACTCTGGAGCTGCGCTGCTCTCTGCTGGACTGGAGGATCCACGCTGGAGACTGGACACTCTCAGGTATGGAGAGGACAGCTCACCGCTCAGGCACAATGTCTCCTTCAAGGATTCAAGCCGCTGCTAGATGAAGTGGTTTGAAGAGGCAGCTGTCACTCATGTTCTGTAGAAAGTGATGAGACAGCAGATGATGAAGGTGAATGTTTCAACATGCTGCTCTCACTTTGATTCCCCCCCAGTGTGGAGCACGGTGGAGTGTGGAGGCTGAAACCAGCTCTAAAGAAGTGTAAGTGTCTGTTTGATTCATCACATCACACACTCACTATTGAGATGGAAAGTCCATCCACACAGCAGGAAGTGAGATCAGATCCTACTGGGGATGAAGATGATGGCTGACATCATGTATCTTACGTATATTAATACTGTCCACCATCACAGTTAAACCTGCTTGTATAAAACCCAGCAGGTTTTACATTGTAACATTGAGGGGGGGTGACCGGGCTGAGGGGGGGCTGAGGGGGAGGGGGGGTGACGGGGCTGAGGGGGGCGATGAGGGGGACGGGGAGGGTGTGGGGGGATGAAGGGGCTGAGGGGGGCGGGGAAGGGGAGGGGGGATGAAGGGGCTGAGGGGGAGGGGTGAGGGTGAGGGGGGGATGAGGGGGAGGGGTGAGGGGGAGGGGGGATGAAGGGGCTGAGGGGGAGGGGTGAGGGTGAGGGGGGGATGAGGGGGAGGGGTGAGGGGGAGGGGGATGAAGGGGCTGAGGGGGAGGGGAAGGGGGGGTGACGGGGCTGAGGGGGGGGCTGAGGGGGAGGGGAGTGGGGTCGACGGGGCTGAGGGGGAGGGGTGAGGGGGAGGGGCGGGGCTGAGGGGGGGCGGGGCTGAGGGGGAGGGGGGGGTGATGGGGGGGGGCTGAAGAAGAAGAGAGAGCGATCACAAAAAGAAAGAGAATAAAAAGAAGAAGAGCAGGAGAACAGTACTAGTGATGATGATGATGATGAAGAGTGGTTCAGCAGCTCATCATGTCTGGTTCTCCCTCAGATGCCTGTGACCTCACACTGGACCCCAACACGGCCCAGAGACACCTCTCTCTGTCTGAGGACAACAGGAAGGTGACGCGGGTTGGAGAGGACCAGTCGTATCCGGATCACCCAGAGAGATTTGGCTCCCAGTACCAGGTGTTGGGTAGAGAGGCTCTGACCGACCGCTGTTACTGGGAGGTAGAGTGGGAAGGATGGGTTGTGATAGGAGTGACATACAGAGGAATCACAAGGAGAGGAGGGGGTGGTGACAGCAGGCTTGGAGGGAACAACAAGTCCTGGAGTCTTTATTGTTATGATGATCGTTACTCTGCCTGGTACAACGGTACAGAGACAGACCTCCCTCTCCGCCCCGCTGGCTCCACCAGAGTGGGAGTGTATCTGGACCGGCCTGCTGGCTCTCTGTCCTTCTACAGAGTGTCCCCAGGTGGAGGAGGGTCCTCAGACACACTGACACACCTCCACACCTTCTGGTCCTCCTTCACCCAGGAGGACCTCCTCCCGGGGGTCTGGGTAGGGGGGGGGCACCCTGGCGCCTCCTCAGCGTCTCTGTGTCGGTTATAGACACACACAGGACCTCCTCCCTGGGCTCTGGGGGGGTCAGGGGTGTGGGTGTGGGTGTGTGTGTGTGAGTGTGTGTGTGTGTGTGTGTGAGTGTGTGTGTGTGTGTGCGTGTCAGTGTGTGTGTCAGTGTGGGTGTGTGTGTATGTGTGTCAGTGTGTGTGTGTGTGTGTGATAGCATGACCTCCTCCCTGTCAGGGGTGTGTGTGTGTCAGTGTGGGTGTGTGTCAGTGTAGGTGTGTGTGTGTGTGGGTGTGTGTCAGTGTCAGTGTGTGTGTGTGTGTGTGTGTGTGTGTGTGTGTGTGTGTGTGTGTGTGTGTGTGTGTGTGTGTGTGTGTGTGTGTGTGTGTGTGTGTGTGTGTGTGTGTGTGTGTGTGTGTGTGCGTGCGTGCGTGCAGGCGATTATTATTATTCGATTGCCTGGTAACCATGGTTACTAATATTCACACTGGTTTCAATAATACATTTGATGGTATTGCCCATCTTTGCTGAGCAAGAGTTTTGTTCTAAACTTCAGTGATTGAAACAATAAAAGCCCGGGCTATGAAAGTGTTCCGGTACCACTGTCATGCACCTACCCGATGTCAGGTGGACCGGGTTGAATTCACTGCGGGTCTCTCTTCTTATATCCATCTCACCAAAGATGTTTTATTACTGTCCTTCTCAACACTCTCTGATCTCATTAAAAGGCTGGCAGCACAACACAGCAATAACGACGAGATGCGCTGTGCGTAGAGAAGAAAGAATACCAACGTTGAATTCGCAACATTTTGCAACAAAATATTCTAAATCTGCCCATATATGGACACGCCAGAATTGTTGCATCTGTGGCTGCTGGTAATTTAACCACAAAGAAGTATACTCTACGGGGCTATTTTCATCATTATTATTATTATTTAATTTTTTTAGACGGCACAGCGATCCGGGGCTATTCCCAAAAGATCCGGGGCTATAGCCTCGAATGCTCGAATGGGTTCTTCAATCTGATTGGTGGTCACACTGGAGATTAGTTTTCCCCCCCTTTTCGGGGATAATGTTCCCCGTTTTGATCTCGGACGTTTGGTTCACTTTTTTTATCCACACCTTGTGTCCTCAGCGTCTCTGTGAAAATTATAGTCTCTCTCGCTCTGAGTCTGATGACACACGTGAACACAAACATGCATATGTGAACACACACACACACGTATTTTACCACGCACACATATGCAAGCGCACACACGCATATATGAATTAACATAAAGACACACACATATAAACATACCATACTATATAGGAACTCAAACACGCAGGCACACAAACACGTGTATGTGAACACAAACAAACACGTATATATGAACACACACACGCGCGTACATATTATAAACACTCAAATATACACGCAGACACACATGCAAACGCGCGCACACATGCAAACGCCGCACGCGCATCTATGAACACACTTACTCAAGTTATGAACACACACATTTACTCACATATGAACACAGACACGCACAGACTACACACACATGTATATATAAACACACACACACACTGTGTTTTGATGATTTATATTCATGTACTCAACTATAATCCAAATGCTACATTTTCTGGGGCTTCTTAAAGTTGATCTTGATTAACCATGAAAGGAATAGATTTTTTAAATCTTTACAAAGACTATATTTCTAATGTTTCTGATTGATTGGTGGTAAATTGTAACATTTTTATGCTACAATATTGTTTCTATTTTCAGACGTTAACAGTTTCATACTGCGGGGCTCTGATATCAGTTTATATTTTGATAAGCCTCAAATGATGTAATGCAGATTTTATATTATATTCGTAATGCAAGCGGTCGAAAAGCTATAGATCATGTTGTGACGTCTTTAAACTGAGTATTGATTCCTTGTGTTCTGTGGGGAAAAACACAGCAGCAGAACATGTTCAGTTATCAAAGATATGTGCACACCTGTTTATGATTAGTAATGTCTGTCTGCTGCTTCTATTGTTTGAGTCCTTGCGTTTATTGTGTTCATGTGAGGGACTGTTCTTCTATTGTTTGAGTCCTTGTGTTTATTGTGTTCATGTAAGGGACTGTTCTTCTATTGTTTGAGTCCTTGTGTTTATTGTGTTCATGTAAGGGACTGTTCTTCTATTGTTTGAGTCCTTGTGTTTATTGTGTTAATGTAAGGGACTGTTTTTCTGTTGTCCTGGTTAATAAAGCATAACGGTGATAAACAACTCAGTGGATCCACTGATGTTCTCTTGTGTTCAGCAGAGGATCAGTTTACACTTTATGGTCGGGGGTTCACTGAATAAAAAGCACAACAGAGGCTTCGTCTACACAACATTAATAACCAGGACACCAGCAAGTGCATTTCCACCTCAGACTCATACGCCCGATGAGGGACGGAGTATGGAGAGAGTTCTAGAAGCGAGCCGACAGGAAACAGCCCAGCTACTGGCGTCTCTCCAGAGACGAGCCTTGCAGGCTGGTTGATGCACCACCTCCCCGTCTAACAGGACCCTGAGCCTCCATGTTGAAACACACAGAGGTGTGTGTTTGAGGCGCTGAGCTGCAGAGGAGGAACCTCTCCTTCTCTGGGTGCGTGGGAGGGGGCAGTAGGATGGATGCGTCTGATAAATGAGTCGATAGTAAGATGTGAGGTCGTTTATCAAAGCCATGCTTCAGTCCTGTTATTGCGTGGGGGGCCACTAGGGGGCGGTGAATACACCTCGGTGGGGTTCACCTTCTGACCAACAGGACCGGGGGGAAGGAGTCTGTGTGTGTGAAGTGGCAACCTATTTGCACCTCTTGCAGGACGTCTCAGTCCTCGTGTTTTCCGTAAGGCAATAAGCGCCAAAAAAGTAATCCAAGAAGGGAACGAGGCAGATTGTAAAGGAAGAATGCAGCGATATATTCTCAGAAAATAGTGAACAAACATTGAACAAATAAAAAACGTTTCCAAGTAAAATCCTGGGTCACCTCACAATAATTGACAGGAAGAAATCAATTTTTTATGCTTAAATGACGGTAATCTACGGTCAGAAAGTCGTTGCTTCCGTCATGCTCTGAGAACTCAATTAACTCAGAGATGGCTGAGGCACATGGCTGTGCCCACATGGCTAAATTACTGCGGTTTGCTACAATAAGCTATGCTTTACGGCAGTATCAATTTGTGGTAGAAGGACTAATTAAAACGCAATAAAACTTGATCTATTGTATAGACATAAATAAGATGTAGCAAAATATCCGTGGTGCTTAATTATTATGAATTAAAGCAAAATAGAAATTAACTAATTGAGCACAAAATGCGAACATAAGCCTCATCGACTCCATGGCTCTAATAGTGTGTGTGTGGAGGAAGTGTTTGGAATGGTTGAAGAGCCTTTGATGCTCAACACACACACACACACGCACGCACGCACGCGCGCGAGCGCACACACCAACAAGCGAGCAGAAGACCCAACACAACTAAATGAAGAGCAGACTGTACAGCTATAATGAAAGGTTCCTTCAAGGTGGGTTTGTTAAAGCGTGTTCATCCCTTCACCACCGAGTGTTGGAGAATCCGTTGTGACATCAGCTCCATGGACTAGAACGGCCTTTTAAGACGGGGACCGGGATTCAAAAGGAGGAACTCCAGGGGGAGATGAGAGGACTCCTCGTCTCAACGACCAGAACACGACTTCAGTCTGTCACCAGAGAACCACGGAGCACACCCCAACGTTCCCCTCCAGGCATGGAGACGCCTCAGCCACAGCCCCTCCACCCCCTCAGCTGGAGGGGCACAGCTCCAGGTCATAAAGGGTCTTCGTCGGGGCCAGTCCAAGGTGGTTCTGATCTGAGGGAGCCATCTCCCAGGTCCAGCTGGCCCCGCCCATCACTGTTCAGCCTGAGAGAGGCTTCCATCTCGGGGGTTGGAGTGAACACAGTCCACAGAGAGCTTCACCTGGTCCAGCAGAGTCCTGGTCAGCCTGTTGCTGGTGGAGGGTCCTGCTCCTCAAGAGCCTCCACCCTCCACTGGGGGGTCTCCTGAACCCATGACCTCCTCCTCACCTCCTCCCCAGAGTCCTCAGGCTAACCCGGGGATTCCACCGGATGCGTTACGGCAACGTTACGGCTGCGGCACGTCTTGGCCGCGACTTTGCCCTGCTTGCATTTCCACCGGGCGCGTTACAGCAGCGCAACGCTGCCTTGCGAGCCAGCCGTATTCCCGCGAGATCACGAGATCCCGCGATAATCCTAAACCTAATGTACTCACCTTCCACTCCCAAAACTACTGCAATTAAAAGCCAGACTTTGTCCTTTCTGACATTGTTCTTATAAAAAGGATGATTTGAGACCCTTTGATTGACTGCTGACCTGGTGCCACCGGTCATGACGTAATAATGTTGGTGTTTTATTTATTGTGTTTTATTTTGAAAATTGACCGGAATGCTCTATGGCTTTTACTTTTTCACTTCCTGCCCTGATCGATCTGCTCTGTTGAAATTGACGCGGTTCAGCAACGGCTTGCGGCAAAAATAGAAATGCTACGGAATGATAGCGCTGCGGCACGGCGAGCCGCTCCTGGGACGTTGCTGAGACGTTCCGCAGCCGCGCCCGGTGGAAATGGTCTCATTGATTAGAGTGGAACCTATCTGCTGCGGTGACCGCGGCCAAGACGTGCCGCTGCCGTAACGTTGCCGTAACGCGTCCGGTGGAATCAAGCCTTGAAGCGGCGCGCTCTGTGAAGGCTTCTCCTTCAGGAGACCACTGGACTACAAAGTCATGACCTCAGAGACGTTGAATCACCCGGGGACCCCTTCTGGAGACCCCCTGCATAACCCCTCCCCAGTGTGGGGCGCCACTGAAGAACGTTGTTCATCATTGACCTCTCTGGAGGCCCTGAAGGTTGTGCTCTGTTCTGGGTGTCCTGGAGGAGAGCTGGGCCTGGCTGATGGGGTGGGGTTGGCATGAGGACGTGTGTGTGGGTGACCCTCACTAAATCATGAGAGCATCTCATCCAGATAGAATTACGTGTTTGTGTGTGTGTGTGTGTGTGTGTGTGTGTGTGTGTGTGTGTGTGTGTGTGCGCGTGTGTGTGTGCGTGTGTGTGTGTGTGTGTGTGTGTGTGTATGTGTGTGTGTGTGTGTGTGTGTGTGTGTGCGCCTTGCCTTGGCCCTTCCATACCTGTCAGTACAGGGTGTAAGTCACACCCACTAAAGGGTGTGAGGAAGGAAATAGAAGATGAATCCAACCCAACGAGATGACTCATTTAAGAGGAATGAATGAAGGAAATAGTCAACTAAATACCTAGTCTGTTATAGAATCACACGCCAGTACAACATGCTCACCCTTACTGAGTACTCTGTATTCTGAGTGTCTTGTACTGAAAAGAGTAATCATCCATCTATTGTATAGATTATACTGATTCATACGTTCACGCAGATGCAGAAAGAGGCCTTTTCTACTTGATGTGCTTCTATTGATGATGTTTATCAGTCTCTTTATTGATAACATGGTATCTATGTTCTGTTGGTTCTGCTGTACAGAAGCAGCTGACTCAGTGACTGAGTGCCTCTACATGCTGGTTGAACCATCAAGGGTCTCTTGGTTTTTCTCTGAGCCTCTACGCATCACAGCTCTCTGTTCATTGTTCATATTTTAATAAAGTTATTATTCTTGGATCAGCCTCCTTAGCATGTTAGTTCATGTCTGGGAGGAGCATGAACCGGTCCAACTGGTTGGTTCATCATTTCCTTGTTATGAGTCGGACGGTTTGCTGTGGCTCACTTCATCACAGCAGGAAGACGACTCAGGTACTGTAGTCCACTCTGATCCGTGATGGATCATAATTATGAATAACTTTGAATCTTATTAATAGGGTGATGGTTAAAAATGTTAGTAAATGTATGGATGCATTGCTATTCGTCAAAATCGCTATTGAATAATTTTGTGGATTCCTGCTCTGTAAAATGCTACGTGTTAAGACTGTGGGCATTGGGGATCGAAACCCAGAACCTTCCAGCCTGGAGTCAAGCGTCAGGTTGAAGTTAATAATGATAATGTCAATGTAAAGTCAAGGTTCAGGTTGAGGTTATATATGTTTCGTCTGATTTAGGATTTGCTCTAAATCACAAGTGTCCTGCGGACAGTTGTTATATTTGTGGGGCGGTATTATGATTACGTTATTTGTACAGGAAGACGGCCATCTTGGTTAGTGAAGGTGTTTGGATGTCATCTTGCACTGGGTCTTGTTCTCTGTGGGCCTGCCTCATTCTGCAGTAGTGTAGGCCTACTCTATATCTGAGAGCATCACTCGTATAAGAGGGACAAAACCTTCGAGGTGAATTAATTCTGATGTGACCGCCTCAACACATAGGTCACTGGTGACGACTGGTCCGTGTTCTTCAGGTCAGCCAATCCCACTGACATCCTCTCACCAGCAGGTGGTGCTGCGGTGCACCTGTTTGAGGGTTTCAAAACGGACCCTGTGTCAAATCATTTGGTTTACTACTCTCAAGACGTTTAAATGATTCATGTTCTAGCAAAATGTTCCACTTTGCTAAAGCTGGAGTCGAATGAATCAGCCGCCTGTAAGAGGTTAGTCTGGGAGGAGTATGAACTGAGAGGGGAACTGGTCCAACAGGAAGTAAACTAAGATAGTGTAGTCCACTCTTATCCGTGATAGATCATAAATATGAATAACTTTGTATCTTATCAGTAGATTGCAAATCTTTAAGATTCCTGCTGTACAGAATGCTACGTGTTACACTGTGGGCATTGGGGATCAAACCCGGAACCTTCCAGCCTGGAGTCAAGCGTCAGGTTGACTTTAATAATGACTTTTTCTTCTTCTGTCTCCTTATGTACTTGGGTTACTTTAAAGGTACTTGGGGCAGAATGAGCAGTTATTATATTTGCATTGCGGTATTATGATTATATTATTTAGACAGGAAGACGGCCATCTTGGTTAGTGAAGGTGTTTAAACGTCATCTTGTACTGGGTCTGGTTCTCTGCGAGCCTGCATCACAGATCTGGTTGTGATGTCATACCACATGAGGAAGTCCATACATGGTCCTGCCTTCAGAGGGGTTTAACCAGCACAGGGAGCGGTTGGTATGATATCCGCACGGTGAACTTGATCCTATCAGACACTTTTGAAGCCCTATGAGACCTTGTGTGTGGAATGATGAATAGTTATTGAAGAGTGTATTAGATACTTCTGGGGAGCATCTCCATATCTTTCCTCTCGTTGAGAATGAGAGGGCCGATGAATCTGCGTCCAGGAAAGACCACGCTGCCTCTCGTCCAGAGAGACAGAGACAACAGTCCCCTTGGACCGGAAATACACAGCTCATATAAAAGCAGAGAATAAACACTGAGTGGCCGTAGAAACCTTATGGAGTTGTGTTTGTGTCCAGGTCTCCAGTCTACTATGGATGAGGAGAGAGAGGAGGGGGGTCCTACCTCTAAGACCACTCTGTCTGGGGAACATGGCCGCCGGAGCAAAGCTAAGAGGTAAGAAGAGGATCTCTCTGTCTGTGACTGTTCTCCATCTCAGAGCTCAGAAGTGATACATCATGACTCCATCATTAGTCTGAGTAAAATCTGTGTGTGTGTGTGTGTGTGTGTGTGTGCGTGTGTGTGTGTGTGTGTGTGTGTGTGTGTGTGTGTGTGTGTGTGTGTGTGTGTGTGTGTGTGTGTGTGTGTGTGTGTGTGTGTGTGTGTTGAAGCCCAGAGCAGCACCAGAGAGCAGACTCCCCTGGACCCAGCCGTGTCTCCATGAAGAGCATACGTAACCTGTTCAGAAAAAATATGCAAAATCATGGACAAAGGTAAGAATTGATCAGATATTATAGAAATACAGTGTCTATCCTACATCCATAAACCCTTGTTTTTCTTGAAGAGGACAGCAGCAGAGAGCAGACTCCCCTGGACCCAGCTGTGTCTCCATGAAGAGTGACCAATCTATGAATCGACCTCCTCTTCTTAAAGATGGACGCCCCTCCAGAGAGGAGAGGTAGGAGTATTAAACAGACAATGACAACAGAACAGTTGTATATCAGAGATTATAAAAATACAGCATCTATCAAACCATAAATCCTAGTAATTATTCTTCTAGAAGCGTCCAGCAGCAGAGAGCAGACTCCCCTGGACCCAGCTGTGTCTCCATGAAGAGTGACCAGTCTATGAATCGACCTCCTCTCCTTAAAGATGGACGCCCCTCCAGAGAGGAGAGGTAGGAGTATTAAACAGACAATGACAACAGAGCATTTGGTTGCTATCAGATTCCACAGATACTCTCTCACAATCAATCATTAACTAACTGAAGAGGATTACTGGTTTACCTGTACTCCTTACACATACACACACACACACACACACACACACACACACACACACACACACACACACACACACACACACACACACACACACACACACACACACACAAAGCCATTTACCATTAACTCATTGAAAAGCAGATAAGATACCATCATCTTTATGAATCCAACATGGGGGGAATCACTTGATTTTGCAGCTCAAGAGCCAAAAGAACAGCGAAAGAGAAATTAAGTGATAAATAAAATACAAAATACATTAAAAAATGTAATAAAGATAAAAAACAATTACACAGAATACTTGCACAGTATAATTATGAACATAATTGCAGACATTAATATTCTCTCTCTCTCTCTTTCCCCCCCCTTGTATGTTTACTGTGTGTGTGTTCTCTCCACAGTCAACCCCACCAGAGGTCAAAGGTTACCAGTGCTCAGTCTGTACAGCAGCATCAAACAGAGCTGATCAAGGTGTGTATATTTCCAACAAGACATCTGACTTCTGCTCTACATGAACATTAGAAAGCATCTCTTGTGGTGCTCATCGTCTCCAGGCTTCCCACTTTGACCAGCGGGACGTGAATCCAGGACAGATGCTTCTGATGTCCTCAGTGAGTTCAGAGTAAAGTCCTCCTTGATGTTTGTTCTGTTCCAGAGGGCTGAGGAGAACGCACATGCTTTCCTAGACAAGGAGCTGAAGAAGCTCTGGAGGGATCTCTTCTCAGATTACCCACAATGCTCAGAGAGTCAGAGGGAGGAGGAGGAGGATGGTAAGAAGGAGGAGCAGAGGAGGCGCGCCATAGAGGGAGTGGTGGACATCACAAAGCTCTGCCTGATGGAGATGAACCAGGAGGAACTGGCCGACACACTGTGGGGCGGTAAGAGACTCTTATTTTGAAGACAGAGGAGACTATTATTTTGAAGCGCAGAAGACTCTTATCTTGAAAACAGAATGAAAATGTATATTTTAGAGAGTAGTGTGAGACTCTTATTTGTTCTGTTCGGACTAAAATACATAATCTAATTTAGTGTTAAGAGATTTCTTCATTTATAATTCATCAATGTGGAGATATATTTCTTCTTGGGGGTTTATTGGTTTGATCCAGATATGAACGGTTATTGTGGGTTGATCAGGTAAAATGGTTTGCTCCAGATATGTAGGGTTATTGGGGGGGTATCAGGTTAAATGGTTTGATCGTTATGTAGGGTTATTGTGGGGGTTTCATGTTAAATGGTGTGATCCAGATATATAGGGATATTGTGGTTTGATCAAGTTAAATGGTTTGATCCAGATATGAAAGGTTATCGTGCGTCCATCAGGTTAAAGAATGTGAAACCATGAATGGCAATTCAACAGCAGAATAACTATAAGTGGAATAAGTGGAAGAGATGCAGCACTATCTTGTTACATCAGCATATTAAGTTAATTTCTACTGATTCACTATCATTGTTATTATCATTGGACCAACGATTTTTGCTTTGTAGATAACAAACAAAAAAGAAAAAAAAAGTATCCATTCCTTGTCACGACCAGCTTCTCGAACCACAAGTAATGAAGTCAGTAAATATTATGAAGTTGATTATTTTAGAGGAAATATTAACATGCTTCAACTGATGTCACCATCCACTATCTGATGTCTTCTGTTCATTCTCATGTAGGATCTGCTGCTGTTGAGTGCCAACATAAAATCAAGTCTCATTTGAAGAAGAAGTTCAAGTGTGTGTCTGAGGGAATCGCTAAAGCAGGAAATCAAACGGGTCTGAATGACTTCTTCACAGAGCTCTTCATCACAGAGAGAGGCAGTGGAGAGGTCAACAAAGAACATGAGGTCAGACTGATTGAAACAGCTTCCAGGAAACCAGCCAAGGAAGAAACACCAATCAAATGTGAAGACATCTTTAAACCCTTACCTGGACAAGATCAACCAATCAGAACAATAGTGACAACCGGAGTGGCCGGCATTGGTAAAACCATCGTAACACAAAGGTTCACTCTGACCTGGGCTGAAGGCAATAAAAACCAGGACATACACTTCACATTTCTCTTAACTTTCAGAGAGCTGAATTTACTGGAAAATAAAGAGTTTAGCTTGGTGGAACTTCTTCATCGCTTCTTTATTGTGACCAAAGAAGCAGGAATCTGCAGATATGAACGGTTCAAAGTTCTCTTCATCTTGGATGGTCTGGATGAGTGTCGACTTCCTCTGGACTTCCAGAACAACCAGACCTGGACTGATGTCAAAGAGCCGACCTCGGTGGACATGCTGCTGACAAACCTCATCAGGGGCGACCTGCTTCCCTCCGCTCGCATCTGGATAACCACTCGCCCTGCGGCAGCCAATCGGATCCCAGCTGAGTGTGTTGACAGGGTAACAGAGGTGAGGGGATTCACCGACCCACAGAAGGAGCAGTATTTCAGTAAGAGATTCAAAGACGAAAAGCTGGCCAACAAAATCATCTCCCACGTCAAGAAATCACGTAGCCTCCACAACATGTGTCAAATCCCAGTCTTCTGTTGGATCACTGCTACAGTTCTGGAGGACATCTTAAAAAAATCCCAGATAGACGAGATGCCCAAGACCGTGACTCAGATGTACAGCTACTTCCTTTGGGTTCAGTCGATACAGGGGGACAGGAAGTACCATGGAGAGCTGAAACGGATTCATACTGGGGTCCAGAGAGCAGGAAGATTATTGTCTCTTTGGGAAAACTGGCTTTTAACCAGTTGGAGAAAGGCAACCTGATCTTCTACGAGGCAGACCTGGCAGAGTGTCACATCGATATCAAAGAAGCCTCAGTGTACTCAGGAGTGTTCACCAAGATCTTTAAAGAGGAGTGCGGGATGTACCAGGACAAGGTCTTCTGCTTTGTCCATCTGAGCCTCCAGGAGTTTCTGGCTGCCCTTTATGTCTTTCTGTCCTTCATCAACGATGGTGTCAATCTGCTCTCAGAAGAACCGCCCACCTCTGGGGAAGATAAACTCCTCCTCCTCTACCAGAATGGTGTGGACAAGGCCTTACAGAGTGAGAACGGACAACTGGACTTGTTCCTCCGCTTCCTCCTGGGCCTCTCTCTGGAGACCAATCAGATTGTCCTACGAGTTCTGCTGGGACAGACAGGAACTAGCTCACTGACCATTACAAAAACAGTGTCTTACATCAAGGAGAAGATAGATGGAGACCTCTCTCCAGAGAGAAGCATGAACCTGTTCCACTGTCTGAACGAGCTGAACGACCGTTCTCTAGTGAAGGAGATCGAACAGTACCTGACATCAGGAAGACTCTCCAGAAAATCTCTCTCTCCTGCTCAATTGTCAGCTCTGGCCTTCATCCTACTGACATCAGAAGAGGGGCTGGACGTGTTTGACCTGAAGAAATACTCTGCTTCAGAGGAGGGTCTTCTGAGGCTGCTGCCAGTGGTCAAAGCCTCTAAAACATCTCTGTAGGTTCACTGATAACATGTATTACAATACACACAACACAATATAAATATAACTGGAATATAAGGTTAAAATAATATACAAAAATCCCTGTAGGTTTATAGCAACATGTATTACTATTCTACTCATAACATAGTTAACATAATAGTTATAATATTATACAAAACCTCTCTTTTGTCCTATTAACGTATAATGTATTACAGTACACGTAAGAGAATATTCAGAACAAGAGAATATAGAAGACGTATCCATTCAAAAAACATATTCGATCCCAACTAAATAACTATTTAACATTTTACATTGAATATATAATGAAAATGTATACATCCAATTATTTAGTAATTTTTGGTAAATTAATAACATTCTGCATTAGGGAATCACTTAAAGCTTTCTGTTGTTTTGATCACAGTTCCTGACATGTTCTATTTATTGTGTGTAAAGGCTCAATGGCTGTCATCTGTCAGAGAGATGCTGTGAAGCTCTGGCCTCAGTTCTCAGCTCCAACTCCTGTAGTCTGAGAGAGCTGGACCTGAGTACCAATGATCTGCAGGATTCAGGAGTGAAGCTGCTCTCTGCTGGACTGGGGAGTCCACACTGTACACTGGAAACTCTCAGGTCAGATTACTCAATGTGCAAACAGCTACAAATAAATGTTCAAAGTCAGAGTTATATAACTCATCTTATCTCAGTACCTGTGATGACCACATTCAAGACTTTCATATCATATAAAGGCTACCCCTTGTTGTTGAGGTGGATATTGTAATCCATCCATATGCTTGCAAATCTTTAATTATAAATATAAACCCAAAACGTAACGATAGTGTCCCCTGTATACAGGACGTTGTTGGTTGAGAGCAGGGTGAAATATAGGGGGTCTTGGGAGGGTCAGAGGCCCCTTGTTGGACGCATAAGACCTCCTGAAAGCCACAACAGCAACATTTTCATTGAAATGATTTGAAACCTGCAATAGTCAAACAAAATGTATTTTTTTTTAAAAGCTTAATATGTCAAGTATTCATTAATAAACGCACAAAAAATATGTATTCACACACATGAATAGGTTTCAGAAAGATATTTTTGATATTGTGTAACCAGGGTTAAGAGACCAACTTATAAAAGATCTTTAATTAACGTATACAATAAGTTATTGTTGATATGTAGGATACATCAATAATTATCTTTTCATTATTAACATAAGTCAACTCACTATTCTTTTTTTTTTTTACCTTCCTCAGTACATTTGGTTATATTGATGATATTTGGGTTCAACCAATACGATTGGTTGATAACGAGACTGGGGAAGGGTGAGAGGTCACGAGTGAGCAGGAAAAAGGAGAGAGAGGGAAGGAGTGACAAAGGAGGAGAGTACTTTATTCTCTCTAGAGATCGCCCAGCTAAATGATGTTTAGACATTTACTTCTTAGTTGTTTGACAGTACGGCACTGTACACTGGAAACTCTCAGGTCAGTTATCAGCCTCTTCTTCAAACTGGTTATTCTGGCTTTCAGTAAGTGCTGCTCCTGCCTGATGCATTTCTGTTGATCTTTCCCTGCTGACAAAACACTCCCTGGCTCTACACAATGTTAGAACCTGTGAAGAAACGGTCTTAGCGTACCAAACACAGCAGACTTCTCCTGACTCTAACTGAACAAAATCTCATTGAGTTGTAGCTATTGAGAAAGGAGCATTTGTTTAAGATCCTGGCACATCCAAGTGAATGAAGTTCTTCTGACTGTGATGTTATTTCCCCACTTCGTTTTCATGTTCTCAGACAGTGTGACACAGCTTTGTCTCCAAGAAGTATTTAACGCTTTTACTTGTCTTCAATGTGGAATGAATACACTTTATAAATGTGGTTACTTAAGTAGAAACTGCTCTCAACCAGATCCAATAAATGGTGTGTGTGTGTGTGTGTGTGTGTGTGTGTGTGTGTGTGTGTGTGTGTGTGTGTGTGTGTGTGTGTGTGTGTGTGTGTGTGTGTGTGTGTGTGTGTGTGTGTGTGTATGTTTGTGTGTGTGTAGCTTGTCTGGCTGCCTGGTCACACAGGAAGGCTGTGCTTCTCTGACCTCAGCTCTGAGCTCCAACCCCTCCCATCTGAGAGTGCTGGACTTGAGCTACAATCACCCAGGAGACTCTGGAGCTGCGCTGCTCTCTGCTGGACTGGAGGATCCACGCTGGAGACTGGACACTCTCAGGTATGGAGAGGACAGCTCACCGCTCAGGGACAATGTCTCCTTCAAGGATTCAAGCCGCTGCTAGATGAAGTGGTTTGAAGAGGCAGCTGTCACTCATGTTCTGTAGAAAGTGATGAGACAGCAGATGATGAAGGTGAATGTTTCAACATGCTGCTCTCACTTTGATTCCCCCCCAGTGTGGAGCACGGTGGAGTGTGGAGGCTGAAACCAGCTCTAAAGAAGTGTAAGTGTCTGTTTGATTCATCACATCACACACTCACTATTGAGATGGAAAGTCCATCCACACAGCAGGAAGTGAGATCAGATCCTACTGGGGATGAAGATGATGGCTGACATCATGTATCTTACGTATATTAATACTGTCCACCATCACAGTTAAACCTGCTTGTATAAAACCCAGCAGGTTTTACATTGTAACATTGAGGGGGGGTGACCGGGCTGAGGGGGAGGGGGGGTGACGGGGCTGAGGGGGGCGATGAGGGGGACGGGGAGGGTGTGGGGGGATGAAGGGGCTGAGGGGGGCGGGGAAGGGGAGGGGGGATGAAGGGGCTGAGGGGGAGGGGTGAGGGTGAGGGGGGGATGAGGGGGAGGGGTGAGGGGGGATGAAGGGGCTGAGGGGGAGGGGTGAGGGGGAGGGGGGGATGAGGGGGAGGGGTGAGGGGGAGGGGGGATGAAGGGGCTGAGGGGGAGGGGAAGGGGGGGTGACGGGGCTGAGGGGGGGGCTGAGGGGGAGGGGAGTGGGGTCGACGGGGCTGAGGGGGAGGGGTGAGGGGGAGGGGCGGGGCTGAGGGGGGGCGGGGCTGAGGGGGAGGGGGGGGTGATGGGGGGGGGCTGAAGAAGAAGAGAGAGCGATCACAAAAAGAAAGAGAATAAAAAGAAGAAGAGCAGGAGAACAGTACTAGTGATGATGATGATGATGAAGAGTGGTTCAGCAGCTCATCATGTCTGGTTCTCCCTCAGATGCCTGTGACCTCACACTGGACCCCAACACGGCCCAGAGACACCTCTCTCTGTCTGAGGACAACAGGAAGGTGACGCGGGTTGGAGAGGACCAGTCGTATCCGGATCACCCAGAGAGATTTGACTCCCAGTACCAGGTGTTGGGTAGAGAGGCTCTGACCGACCGCTGTTACTGGGAGGTAGAGTGGGAAGGATGGGTTGTGATAGGAGTGACATACAGAGGAATCACAAGGAGAGGAGGGGGTGGTGACAGCAGGCTTGGAGGGAACAACAAGTCCTGGAGTCTTTATTGTTATGATGATCGTTACTCTGCCTGGTACAACGGTACAGAGACAGACCTCCCTCTCCGCCCCGCTGGCTCCACCAGAGTGGGAGTGTATCTGGACCGGCCTGCTGGCTCTCTGTCCTTCTACAGAGTGTCCCCAGGTGGAGGAGGGTCCTCAGACACACTGACACACCTCCACACCTTCTGGTCCTCCTTCACCCAGGAGGACCTCCTCCCGGGGGTCTGGGTAGGGGGGGGGCACCCTGGCGCCTCCTCAGCGTCTCTGTGTCGGTTATAGACACACACAGGACCTCCTCCCTGGGCTCTGGGGGGGTCAGGGGTGTGGGTGTGGGTGTGTGTGTGTGAGTGTGTGTGTGTGTGTGTGTGTGAGTGTGTGTGTGTGTGTGCGTGTCAGTGTGTGTGTCAGTGTGGGTGTGTGTGTATGTGTGTCAGTGTGTGTGTGTGTGTGTGATAGCATGACCTCCTCCCTGTCAGGGGTGTGTGTGTGTCAGTGTGGGTGTGTGTCAGTGTAGGTGTGTGTGTGTGTGTGTGTGTGTGTGTGCGTGTGCGTGTCAGTGTGTGTGTGTGTGTGTGTGTGTGTGTGTGTGTGTGCGTGCGTGCGTGCAGGCGATTATTATTATTCGATTGCCTGGTAACCATGGTTACTAATATTCACACTGGTTTCAATAATACATTTGATGGTATTGCCCATCTTTGCTGAGCAAGAGTTTTGTTCTAAACTTCAGTGATTGAAACAATAAAAGCCTGGGCTATGAAAGTGTTCCGGTACCACTGTCATGCACCTACCCGATGTCAGGTGGACCGGGTTGAATTCACTGCGGGTCTCTCTTCTTATATCCATCTCACCAAAGATGTTTTATTACTGTCCTTCTCAACACTCTCTGATCTCATTAAAAGGCTGGCAGCACAACACAGCAATAACGACGAGATGCGCTGTGCGTAGAGAAGAAAGAATACCAACGTTGAATTCGCAACATTTTGCAACAAAATATTCTAAATCTGCCCATATATGGACACGCCAGAATTGTTGCATCTGTGGCTGCTGGTAATTTAACCACAAAGAAGTATACTCTACGGGGCTATTTTCATCATTATTATTATTATTTAATTTTTTTAGACGGCACAGCGATCCGGGGCTATTCCCAAAAGATCCGGGGCTATAGCCTCGAATGCTCGAATGGGTTCTTCAATCTGATTGGTGGTCACACTGGAGATTAGTTTTCCCCCCCTTTTCGGGGATAATGTTCCCCGTTTTGATCTCGGACGTTTGGTTCACTTTTTTTATCCACACCTTGTGTCCTCAGCGTCTCTGTGAAAATTATAGTCTCTCTCGCTCTGAGTCTGATGACACACGTGAACACAAACATGCATATGTGAACACACACACACACGTATTTTACCACGCACACACATGCAAGCGCACACACGCATATATGAATTAACATAAAGACACACACATATAAACATACCATACTATATAGGAACTCAAACACGCAGGCACACAAACACGTGTATGTGAACACAAACAAACACGTATATATGAACACACACACGCGCGTACATATTATAAACACTCAAATATACACGCAGACACACATGCAAACGCGCGCACACATGCACACGCCGCACGCGCATCTATGAACACACACTTACTCAAGTTATGAACACACACATTTACTCACATATGAACACAGACACGCACAGACTACACACACATGTATATATAAACACACACACACTGTGTTTTGATGATTTATATTCATGTACTCAACTATAATCCAAATGCTACATTTTCTGGGGCTTCTTAAAGTTGATCTTGATTAACCATGAAAGGAATAGATTTTTTAAATCTTTACAAAGACTATATTTCTAATGTTTCTGATTGATTGGTGGTAAATTGTAACATTTTTATGCTACAATATTGTTTCTATTTTCAGACGTTAACAGTTTCATACTGCGGGGCTCTGATATCAGTTTATATTTTGATAAGCCTCAAATGATGTAATGCAGATTTTATATTATATTCGTAATGCAAGCGGTCGAAAAGCTATAGATCATGTTGTGACGTCTTTAAACTGAGTATTGATTCCTTGTGTTCTGTGGGGAAAAACACAGCAGCAGAACACACCTGTATATGATTAGTAATGTCTGTCTGCTGCTTCTATTGTTTGAGTCCTTGCGTTTATTGTGTTAATGTAAGGGACTGTTCTTCTATTGTTTGAGTCCTTGTGTTCATTGTGTTCATGTAAGGGACTGTTCTTCTATTGTTTGAGTCCTTGTGTTCATTGTGTTCATGTAAGGGACTGTTCTTCTATTGTTTGAGTCCTTGTGTTTATTGTGTTCATGTAAGGGACTGTTCTTCTATTGATTGAGTCCTTGTGTTTATTGTGTTCATGTAAGGGACTGTTCTTCTGTTGTCCTGAGGCCTGTTTCAGGTAGCTGGTTTAACATACTCTGAGTTTAATCCTGCGCTCTGAGTTGGTTGACTCAGAGTTCAGGGTTGAAAAGCAACTCTGGGTTTTCGGTTTCAGAACAGAGGGGTGTTCCACGAACGGAGGTTTAACAAACACTGAGTTAACGCTGAACTCTAGGTTGATTGACCCTGTGCCGACCAACCCAGAGTTTTCGGTTCCACAGCAGCGGTTATGCATTAGTTCAATCAACTCGGGGTTGGTTAACACAGGGTTGTGCGCGTCCACGCCAAACTTAAAAAGACGTGATGTATGGATCATGGAAACCCTGATCGATATGGCGAAACGGGCCGCTTATTTAAATGAAATGGAACTCCAGGTTCTCCTTGAGAGCTATGACGAGGAGAAGGACATTATCACAAGAAAAGGGAACGCTAAAACCTCTGGAACCCGGAGAACCAAAGCCTGGCAACGGATCGCTGACCGCGTAAATGCGTTAGTTACACGTCAAAAGCATGATCCTTAATATTTGAGCCATGAATATATAAATATCCCAGTTAAGCATTCTTAAAGATCCTACCACATAACCCCTTTCTTCTAAAACAATATGTACTCCGATTGCTTCCAAGCGGTCAGAGGATCAAGTATAAAAATGAAGCATAAAAAACATACAAACTGGTAAGCTTTTCCCACCATCGTATTGGTATAAATTTAAGTAAGCCATTTTTTTAAGCCAATCGTGAAAAGGCCGACAGTCGGCAGACTGGATCTGGCCCTCAAATTGTCTTGACCCCGGTGGAGGAGCTGTTAATAAACTAAATATAAATTAAATTCAGTTAAATTCCGCCCTGAATTTATGCAATAAATTCAGGGCGCCCTGGCATGGAGGGGGTAGGCCTACCTGGAGGTACCTACCACCTCAGAGAGTCATGGGTCATACCCCACACTGGTTGAATGTAGGTTTTTGTGTTTTCTTGTATTTTAGATTTTTTTTGCCTTCAAGTAACACATGCAAACCGTGTGCTTGCCACAGCGCATACTATTCCAAATGTTTCTTTTTTTGGTAACTGGGTAGAAAACCTAAAAGTGACAATTCATCAACTTCACAGATCAAGATGGATCAGTGCTTGTAATGAAGCCGCCGGCTACGATCGAACATTCTCCAGTGGATGCAAGTCCGTTAGGACTATTTTATACTTTATGTTGTAAATGCCTCTCGGCATAGTACTCAGACAATATTGCTCTTTGTATGATAGGAGGCCGATACAAATCTTGGATGGGTCATCTGAAACGACTGTGATGTGCTCAGCATCTCCAGCATTATAGCCTAGATAAAACTACCATTTGAAAAAAACGGAGGGCTACGCAAATAGTCTGGAGTGAACTGAGGCCAGGTCCTCGATTGGTAGTGTTGGCTATGTAAGGCTATTTAAATATATTAAAGATTTGCGCGAGAATCTATATCTCTCCACTCCAGCAAAAAGTCATCCAATATGCCAAGATGTCGAGCCGTAGTCTTATCAATCGCTCCCGGTGGATTGCACGTATAATTTGCGCTCTGATATCAGCAGTTCTCTCATCAAAAGGGCATGCCATTGTGAACACATGAAATCTGCGGTGAACGCCGGTTGAAATACCCAAAACCGGGTTATGTTTCAAACTTAACCTGCGCAAAACCTGGTCCGACCAGGTTTGATTCAGAGCATATGTTGCTATAGCAACTAACATACCGTGATCCTTTTGGAACGGAAAACCTAGGGTTACCGAAAACCCTGGGTTAACTTACCCGGTTATGTGATAAAACCGGCTTTGTGGAACACCCCACAGGTGATCAGCGTTGGGTTAATCAACTCTGAGTATGTTCACTCTGGGTTGAGGGTGTGCCTGTTGACTATGAAGAGCCATCATCATTGGATCTCTGATAACATCATCAAACATGGACCAAAAGCGTAGATCCACTTAATTTTCCCCCACGGAATTGGAAATTCTAATGAACGTGTATGCCGAGCAGTTACCCATTTTAACAAAAAAAAGCAATACCGCCGCGGCAGCGAGAGCGCGAGAGAGAGTAAAATAAATTTGTAAAGTAAAATAGGAGGAAAGTTTAATATCTTCCACTTATTCAATATGTAAATTGTGTGTGTGTGTGTGTGTGTGTGTGTGTGTGTGTGTGTGTGTGTGTGTGTGTGTGTGTGTGTGTGTGTGTGTGTGTGTCAATTTCCGCAACCCCGAGTTGCCCCACGAGGACTTGGCAGCAAATGAAGTACAAAAATATAGTTTAAACAGGTAAACTAATGTTTAATTGAACTCAAATAAATTGTGCTGTTCTGCCTGCTCTACCTAATTTAACAGCTATGTTCAACATGTATTATATATTTGTATACTATATTTAAGCAGTAAATGTAAGTAGGACATTTCCCAGCCACCCCAACACTGCCATTATTTAATAGGATTTAGATATATTAGAAGGCTACACCTAGGCAAAATGCATTATATATATCTTCAAAATAGCGCTTACTGAATATTAGGGTAACCTTTTCCTCCATGTTAGCAAATCGAAAAAATGCAGAGGCCCGGCAGACTGGAGGGGGTCCACCACCTGCAGCCCTCACAGAGGCTGAGGAGATGGCCCTCAGCCAACAGAGTATGCGTCCTGTGGCTGAGGGCATCCCTGGGGGGAGCTCCTCTGATCCCCCCCACCCCCCAGGATAGAAGTGCCTTTACAGTATAAGAGGTTGGTTATTCAAAATAATTAAATATGTACACGCAACCCAGCGCGTTGCAAATTAGATGGGGCAATATTCTGGCTCAAGTAATAATTGCACTGTCTAATCATCTTCTTCCAGTTACTGATGGCGTCATCGCCCTACTTGAACCAGATGCCCTCACCAACCTCCATGCAATTGTAACAATTCAAAAGATGCAAAAGGATGCTTTGGAGATCCAAATTTTGGAACATAAGTTATAGGTGGGTGAGGTGCAAACTGGGATAGGCTACTGTTCCCTGCTCTAAAAACATACCCAATATAAATTACTTTTTTTTTTTTGTGCTTTCAGGAAATAAAAAAATCCTCATAATAAGTAGATTGTCTTTATTAGAACACGGGCTGTGGTGGGACAAGTTATTTTGTTGAACAGTTTACTCAAAGGGTTTTACTTCAGTGAACAATGCAGACGATTAAGCTGAGCATGTGCATGTAGAGAAGAACAGCATCTGGTTAAAAGCAGTACCAGGGTCTTTTCTGCCTTGCATTCTTAAAATGAGTTTCTTGACTTGCAGCAGTTATAGGTCCGTGGTTAGTCAGCTACTCTGATCATGGGAAAGCCACAACGTTGAAGTGACTGTAGTACAGAGCGGGTGGGATGCACGGGGCGGATCATTCTGCACATGCGTTAATTGCGATAAAAAAAAAAAAATAAAACTTAAAGCATGCCCCCGGTGCGTTTGACAGTTAACATGGGGGCTGAGAAGGTGGTCTAAATAAATGATAGATTGCGCTGAAAAACGATAGCGCTCGTGAAGAAAATTATCAGGAAAATAAAGTATATCCAACCGGGGTCTTAATAATCGTTCCTCACGGAGATTCCTTCTGAGGATCGCAGCCTCTACGTCCACAGGCTCTCGTAGAACAGGACATGCCATTTCTAACACTTCCTTCTGTCAGAGAGCTGCCTACAGCCTTATAGACAACAAACTCAGAGCAGGTCTAACCACCTCCCGAGCAGGTTAGGTCCACGGCGTATGTTGCCGCAGCAACTAACTCTCGGTTGCGCTGAACCTGCTACCTGAAACGGAAAACCCAGAGTTTCCACTAACTCAGAGCGAACAAACTCGGGGTTGCCTCAAAACCAGCTACCTGAAACAGGGCTCTGGTTAATAAAGCATAACGGTGATAAACAACTCAGTGGATCCTCTGAATGTTCTCTTGTGTTCAGCAGAGGATCAGTTTACACTTTAAGGTCGGGGGTTCACCGAATAAAAAGCGCAACAGAGGCTTCGTCTACACAACATTAATAACCAGGACACCAGCAAGTGCATTTCCACCTCAGACTCATACGCCCGATGAGGGACGGAGTATGGAGAGAGTTCTAGAAGCGAGCCGACAGGAAACAGCCCAGCTACTGGAGTCTCTCCAGAGACGAGCCTTGCAGTCTGGTTGATGCACCACCTCCCCGTCTAACAGGACCCTGAGCCTCCATGTTGAAACACACAGAGGTGTGTGTTTGAGGCGCTGAGCTGCAGAGGAGGAACCTCTCCTTCTCTGGGTGCGTGGGAGCGGGCAGTAGGATGGAGGCGTCTGATAAATGAGTCGATAGTAAGATGTGAGGTCGTTTATCAAAGCCATGCTTCAGTCCTGTTATTGCGTGGGGAGCCAGTAGGGGGCGGTGAATCCACCTCGGTGGGGTTCACCTTCTGACCAACAGGACCAGGGGGAAGGAGTCTGTGTGTGTGAAGGGGCAACCTATTTGCACCTCTTGCAGGACGTCTCAGTCCTCGTGTTTTCCGTAAGGCAATAAACGCCAAAAAGGTAATCCAAGAAGGAAACGAGGCAGATGGAAAAGGAAGAATGCAGCGATTTATTCTCAGAACATAGTGAACAAACATTCAACAAATAATAAACGTTTCCAAGTAAAATCCTGGGTCACCTCACACTATTTGAGAAGAAGAAATCACTTTTTTATGCTTAAATTACGGTTATCTACGGTCAGAAAGCCGTTGCTCCCGTCACGCTCTGAGAACCCAATTAACTCAACAGAGATGGCTGAGTCAGGGCTAATTTACTGCAGTTTACTACAATATGCTAAGCTTTACGGCAGGATACATTTGTGGTAGAAGGACAGAATTATTGCGAAATAAAACGTAATCTATTGAAGACATAATTAAGATATAGCAAAATATCAGATACTTATTAATGAATAAGCTTTATTATGAATTAAAGAAAAATCGAAGTTAACAAATTGGGCATAAAATGCGAACATAAGCCTCATTGACTCCATGGCTCTAATAGTGTGTGTGTGGTGGAGGTGGTTGGAATGGTTGAAGAGCCTTTGGTGCACGCACGCACGCACGCACGCACGCACGCACGCACGCACGCACGCACGCACGCACGCACGCACACACGCACACACACACACACACACACACACACACACACAGTGTGTGTGTGTGGGTGTTTGTTCTCCTGGCGTGGAGTTTCACCCGGTGTGGGTGTGTGTTCACCCTGGCATGGGGTTCTACACGTGTGTGTGTGGGGGGGTCCCACCTGGCATCGGGTTGTATGTTTGTGGGGTTCCACCTGGCGTGTGTGTAGGTGTTTGTGTGTGTAGGTGTGTGTGTGTGTGTGTGGGGGGGGGGGGTCTTGCCTGCTTTGATGGGTATCGTGTACTTGAGGGTACGTGGGATCCATGAATGGATCTTCAAGACGACCTTCAGAGCCGTAGTGGGGCGGCTCTTCCTGTGTCTGGTCCCTCCCTCAGGTCCAGGCCTCCTCTGGCTGAACTCTACCGTTGGGTACCGGGCTAGGTGAACCTGGGAGAAGGGTTCCCTTACATCAGAACCGATCTGGGACCTGTCCCAGCTAGGGCTCTCTTCAAGCTGGAGTTGTGCTTTTCTTCAGCTGACGACGTAAGGAAACCTTCACTTGGCGCTTTGGAGATGTGTGGAGAGGAGCGTTGCAGCGTGTCATATGGTTCTCTGATGAAGACCTTAGTCGTGTTCTACTGGCTGAGAGGAAGGACACACACATCTTCCTCTTGGCCCTTTTCCTTCAGATTCCTGTCTCCATCGTGAAGGATTTTCCAGCTCATGTAGCTGACGTCACAACAGATTCTCAAACCCCTGGTTTCTCCTGAGGGGCGTGTCTACAGACCTGAAGACTTCAGACACTGCTCTGTGTCCCAGCATGCATCTGCTCACTCACACATCCATCAGCAGGCCAACGCTCTAGCGGTGGAGATGCAGATTCAGGAGTTCAGGCATTGGGGTTCATTTAATCAGCAGTCCTCTCTCCATAACGCCCGCTCCTCTCTTCCTCCACTGGAGCTGTAGATGTGTTGGTTGACATGAGGGTTATTGGTGATGATGTCAGGGGGATGTTGCAGGGTCAGGGTCGGCTCTCTCAGCTCGACCTTTAGATTGGATCTGTATGGTTTGTACCCTGAATTCTCCGCATAATTCAGCTTATTGTAAAATGCAGTCGCCGGTTTGCACTGAAGGATTCCATTGGTGTTAGGGTTTGAGGTTTAAGGTCGTTGTGGGACCTACATGGTAGTTCTGCTCTTCGTACGGTTTGGAGTGTTTTAACTTGTACACACAGGGCTGGACTGGGGAAATTTTTCAGGCCGGGCATTTTTAACCAAGAGCAGGCCACCACCAGGTATTGACGGGGAAAAATGTAAGCGCGCTGTGTGACAGCGTGGGTTTTTTCCCCAACTGCTATTGACATGCGTACCCCTTAAGCCTTTTTGTCACACCATGAGTACCCCTTCACTCATGCAATGACTATGCTGCACACATTCGTTAATTTATCCACATACCCCCTGCAGTTTGCTTGCGCACCTCAGGTGGTATATGTACCATATACCCCTTGTTGGGAATCACTGCCTTAAACGATCAATGTGCACTAGGAGACAAACATTTTAACACTATGAGAAGCATTATGAAAAGTTCTCCCAAAATACTGTTAGGCTTATCAAAAGTATGATCTATTGACCGTAGGTCACATTACTTTTTAGACATGTCATTTCTTTCAACCTTGTTACTTAAATTTAAGTAAAGGAATTATATGAATCTTTGCGTGCATCGTAACCTGTGTAACCTGTGCTCTCTCTCCACAGGCTGACCCGAGGCTGCCATGTGACGCCGCAGACGCAACTTCCGGGTAGCCGGCTTGGTTTGGTTTGTTTGGTTTGGTTAGCAGGACGCTTAGCGTCGACCTGCTATCTCGGTTTGTATCTACTTTTCGGTATTTATATCTGTGACCTGTTCTGCATACTCTGTATTGTATTCGCTGCTTCTTCGCTGGAGCTCCGTCTGCATCAACCACGGTAAGCATGGATTGGGATTGTCCTTGCTCTGCCTTTCTCATTGATAAGATAGCTCTGTTAGAGAGACGTATCTCTCAGTTAGAGGATAAAAGGGTAGCGAGCGTTGAGAAAACAGATATTCCAGAAAGTATAGAGAAGAGACCCGCCAGGCGGACTCGTGGAGCTAACGCTATCGTTAGCAGTGACTCCGTCAAGGCAATCCTGTCGGCAGCACCACTTGCGAGGCAGGTTGCGGTCAGTACCCTGCCTCGCAAGTCTTTTTCGGGGGTAGAAACGCTAGTCATAGGTGACTCTGTTACACGTAAAGTTAGGCTACACTCGCCAGCGACAGTTATTTGCCTACCCGGGGCCAGGGCTCCCGACATTGAAGCTAAACTTAGGGTGCTAACATGCGGTGAGACCTCATACGGAGTTAGATTAGATGCACCAAACACCGACATTAGCTTCGACAACATTGTAGTTCATGTCGGCACCAACGATGCTAGGGCAAGACAAACTGAGGTCACAAAAAGCAACATAGCTAGGCTTTGTGACTTCGCCAGAAAGATGTGTCGGCATCGATTAATTCTCTCTGGCCCTCTACCCGATAAGGGTAATGATGAGCGTTATAGTAGATTATTGTCTCTAAATCGCTGGCTGGCCCTATATAGCTCAGAGCAGGGCTTTGGTTTCATCGATAACTGGCCCTCCCTGTGGGGTCGCCCTGGTGTGCTCATGAGAGACGGCCTACACCCTACTGGGTTAGGCGCCTCAATTATGTCAAAAAACATAGACAGATGTCTTAGTCAGGCGTGACTCATCCACTTACAGCACGCTGGGCTGCAGGAGTTTAGTAAACCTGCTAGCAACATGATAGTCTACGTTGCAGAGTCTAGAACAGAGTCTAGCACAGCAGATGGGTTAGCTGAACCAGGATCTATTGCACCAATTGTTTCAGAGCTGAGTGTTAACCAGACTCCCTCTGTAACTAACGCTGTACCTATATGTACGGTGGTGCAAAACTGCATGTCAAACGGCATGTCAAACCGCATGTTAAATCGCATGTCAAATCGCATGGTAAATTGCATGATGCATGACGCAACGCATGAAATTAACGCTGTACCTATGTGTACAAATCGCATGTCAAATCGCATGGTAAATTGCATGATGCATGACGCAACGCATGAAATTAACGCTGTACCTATGTGTACAGTCGTGCAAAATCGCATGTTAAATTGCATGACAGAGCTGAGTGTTAACCACACTCCCTCTGAAATTAACGCTGTACCTAGTACAGGCGTGCAAAATCGCATGGCAAATCGCATGATAAACCGCACGTCAAATCAAATACTAACAACTAACCGGCCTCCCCCTGAAATTAACACTGTACCTATATGTACGGTGGTGCGGCCCCGCTCTGTCTCGAGGTGTAAAACCCGCAGGCGAGGGCCGCGACCAGTATGTCCAACTCTGGCGATCCCACTGATCGCCTCAGAGCTGAGTGTTAACCAGACTCCCTCTGAAAATAACCCTGTACCTATATGTACGGTGGTGCGGCCTCGCGCTGTCTCGAGGTGTAAAACCCGCAGACGAGGGCCGCAACCAGTATGTCGAAACCGCGGTATCCCCTTGACCGCTTCAGAGCTGAGTGTTAACCAGACTCCCTCTGAAAATAATAAAAGGGAAGTACTCAGAATAGGGTTCATGAACATAAGGTCGCTTTCATCGAAGGCGCTCTTGGTCCATGATTTAATTATTGATAAAAAGATCGACATACTGGGGCTTTCTGAAACCTGGTTAAAACCAGATGAGTTTCCAGCCTTAAACGAAGCTACTCCACCCCATTACGTCAGCACCCAAGTATCTAGAGAAGTTAAGAAAGGTGGTGGAGTAGCCCTGATATCTAACTCTAAGCTTAATTTAAAGCCGAAGAATAGATATATTTTCAGATCCTTTGAGGTGCTAGCGGTCTGCACCTCAGCTCCTCGAGAAGCAAAACGAGTTCCAGACTCTTTTGTTTTAGCTGTAGTATACCGTCCTCCAGGACCGTATTCAGTTTTTCTGGATGAGTTTTCTGACTTTGCAGCTGATTTGGCCACATATTCAGACAATATTTTGCTTATTGGGGATTTTAACATTCACGTGAATAACCCGTCTGATGCCCTCACAAGGGCTTTTCTGTCCATTACAGATACGCTTGGCTTCAAACAGCTCGTCCAGCAACCAACCCACATCGGTGGAAACACGTTGGATCTCGTTCTGACCCGCGGTGTTGACATTTCGCAGCTAGTGGTCTCTTCCTACACCTCAGCTTTATCAGACCACTTTTTGCTCACCTTCCAGGTGGTGGTATCCTGCCCCTGCGATGATCAGCAAGCTACTTTCAGCTGTCGCCGCATCACACCTGCAACCATTACAGCTATGGAAGATAAGTTATCTGGTTCACTTGCACCTCTCTGTAACTATAGTGGTTCTGTGGAGTGCCTTACTGATGACCTCAACATTGCCTTGTCTGTTGCCATTGATTCAGTTGCTCCGTACGTAACTAAAAAACGAACATTGAAAAAACCAGCTCCTTGGTTTGATGCAGAAACTCGCATTTTGAAGCGAAATTGCAGGATCCTTGAACGCAAATGGCGCTCGACTAAACTTGAGGTCTTTCATCTTGCATGGCATAATAGTCTGATCACCTATAAGGGCGCGCTGACTATCGCCAGGAACGCCTACTTTTCTAGTATCATTAATTTGAATAGAAATAATCCTAAATTTCTTTTTGACACGGTGAGGAGTCTCACTCAGAAACAGAATCAGACCGTAGGCTCCTCGATCTCGGCAGGTGAATTTATGGATTTCTTTGAGAATAAGATTCAATCAATTAGAGAGGAAATTGATGCTTACCGGGCGGCTAATCCTACACATCCTGTGGGGCAGGATGGGGTTCTGCCAAATAGGATGGTGAATTCCAACGCAACTCTTTTGGAGTTTGAGGCGATTTCCTTGGTGGAACTTGAAAGGGTGATAAAGGCCTCAAAGCCAACAACTTGTGTGTTGGATCCGCTCCCTTCTAGGGTTCTTAAGGATCTTTTTCCAACGGTGGGGCCTGTTATCCTCTTGCTTATGAATCTTTCGTTTTCAACAGGAATTGTTCCTTCCAATTTCAAGGCTGCGGTGTTAAAACCGCTACTTAAAAAGCCTGGCCTAGATCCTGAATTAGTCAGGAACTATCGGCCTATATCGAATCTGCCCTTCTTGTCTAAGGTACAGGAAAGGATTGTAGCAAAGCAAATTGTTGACTATTTGACGAGGAATAATCTCTTCGAACCTTTCCAGTCGGGGTTCAGGAATTTCCACTCAACTGAAACTGCTATTATAAGAGTTGTAAATGACATCCTTCTTGCTTTGGATAAAAATACAAGCACAATGCTTGTGATGTTGGATCTGAGCGCTGCGTTTGATACGATTGACCATAGCACTCTTCTCCACCGTCTTGAACACTATGTTGGTTTCGGGGGTACGGCTCTTGGTTGGCTTGAATCGTACCTCATAGATAGAACCCAATTTGTGCTTCATGAGGGTGCAGAATCGAAGCATTGTAAGTTGCGCTTTGGCGTACCACAAGGGTCGGTTCTTGGTCCATTGCTTTTTGCAATTTATATGCTTCCCCTCGGTGACGTTATCCGCGGCTTCGGAATTAGTTTCCATTGCTATGCGGATGACACCCAGCTCTACATTCCTGTAGATTCCGGGGATTCTGCCCAGATTCAAAAGGTTGAGTCTTGTTTGGCTGCTGTGAAGGGCTGGATGTCACAAAACTTCCTACGGCATAATTCTGGGAAGACGGAGCTGATGATTATCGGCTCGAAGCGGGACCGGGAAAAGTTTGAGGATGTTTCTCTGTGGTTGGATGGCTTCGCCATCCCACAGAGTGCATCCGTCAGAAATCTTGGTGTCTTGTTTGACCCTCAACTATGCTTTGATCAGCATATAAGAAGTATAACTAGAATTGCCTTTTTCCATTTGAGAAACATTGCAAGAATCAGATCAATGTTATCTGTAGTGGATGCAGAGACACTGATTCATGCGTTTGTCTCGTCAAGACTGGACTATTGCAATGCATTGTTCTCGGGATTACCGAACTCTACTATAAAGAGTCTACAGCTGGTACACAATGCGGCAGCTAGATTGCTGACCAGAACGAGAAAGTTTGATTATATTACACCTATTCTCGCCTCTTTACATTGGCTACCAATAACTTTCAGATCAGACTTTAAGGTGCTATTGCTGACCTATAAAGCCTTGCATGGACTATCTCCATTGTACCTGAAGGACCTGATCATTCCTTATAGTCCTTCTCGGTCTCTCCGGTCTTCGGGAGCTGGCCTTCTTTCATTGCCGAAGGTTAAAAAGAAATCGGCTGGACAGAGAGCGTTTGCCTATCGAGCCCCCTTTCTATGGAATAGGCTGCCATCAGCGATCAGGGAAGCTGACTCTGTGGAGCTATTCAAAGGGAAGCTCAAAACGCACCTCTATAATCTTGCATTTGGAGTGTGAAAACAACAGATGCGTAGTGAAGACTACTCTGTCTGCTTGTGCTTTTCTTATTACATTATACATTCCCACTATGTACTTTTCCATTCTAATTCACTTTTCTGTCAGTTGTAGCGTGCTGCGGGTGCTGGACTGGATGCCTGGACTCTCCTCATGGATAACCGGCCAGAACCCCATCACCATTTTAATATGATGTACATGTATTTACCTGTATGCCAATTGTGGCACCCATTGCACTCCTGACCATCCCTGGAAGAAGGGATCCCCTACACTGCGTTTCTTCTCAAGATTTCTTCCTTGCTGATTCAAGGGAGTTTTTTCTTGCCCGTGTGGGGGCATGGGTAAAGGGGGGTGTCACAAATATTTGGCCTGTTAAAGCCCTTTGAGACTGTAATGGTGATTAAGGGCTATATAAATAAAATTGAATTGAATTGAATTATTAAATATTAATTAATTCATTTTAGTTAATATAATTATAATAAATGTAATACTGTAGGCTAAACTATGAATAATATATCATTACTTGTGTGATACAATGCATTATTAAAGCAAGAAATGACTGGATGACTGTACCAATGACTGGATGCAAAGGCTGACCTAAAATTGCAATACACAAAAAGGCCACAAGATGTTTATCTCACTACAAGCTACAAGTAACAGCAAGGATTTCTCTTATTACCAATTTGTGTTGCTAATCAACTGTCAATACAAAATAAAATGTTAGGTGTGGGAAATTATGCCAGGACTTGGAAAGAATAGGATTTTCATCCATTTAATTTTGAATATAAAATAAAAAGTGATGACACACATAACAATTGAAGTTAAACACTTATATTTACAATGAGTCAATAATTACTTAACTGTACAAAATAAAATAAATTGCTTAACCTAACTGTACAAAATAAATAGAAAAAATAAAGTAAATAAATACACAATTATACTGTATATTAAGAATATGAATATCAATAAAACAAACATTAAAACGAAAAGGAATGGGTAACTTACATGCAGACCAATGAGAGCTTTCAAATGGACCAGAACACACACACACACACACACACACAATCCAACAAGTGGGCGAGATGCTGATGCTACCCCATCTGCCTCTTCTCAGCAGCAACACCCAGCACTCCTTAAGCATGGGAACCTTAAAAAAGATGAAAAGACAAAAGAAAGATAAAAATGTGAGAAAAATAACAGGTGATCATAGTAGTGCATTTCAACTCTACAAAAACGTTCTAAGAATGTGACACAGTAAATGCGTATTCAGATCTAATGTTTTAATTCTAAATGACAGTGATTCTAATATAAGGTCTCATGTGCACTAAAGGTAGATACTGCTTTACATTTTCTCTGCAATGTACTTTGTGCAAGGACAGAGTTTAACTTAATCTGATCCACTATGAGTGTTTCAAGTCAGCATATTATTTTACCTCATCACAAAAGCAGGTGCCCAGAAGTGAGGAGTGAGAAAATACATTAGTTCTGTTCTATAGAAAGGGACCGTCCACCCCATCGCTCAGTAAGACTGTGCAAAACAGCATATTTCGTAAGGCGACGCACGACAGTCACACAAACAAAATAAAGAATAAAGAAGCAACCCCGCGGTGGCACAACAGTCACACAAATACAACAAATAAAGAATAAATAAACAACCTGGCTGCGGCAGCGTTGTAGCTAGCCATGCACACCATTTAGCCTAGCCTACATTGCTAGGCTAGGTTACATGACTGGCATTGAGCAGCACCAAAATAATATCCGACGGTCCGACATTAATTCATATCTGAGTGACAAGGTTAGACAGCACTTAACTTCGACAGACGATCCATATTTCTTTCTCACACATAGATGTCTGATTTATAAACATTTTGCTGTTCATTAATTAATAGCTGAAGTTAACCTTGACTTACCGTCATGGCCGCCTCGTCCACCTGCTGTCGAGCATCTTCTCCTCCACTACCTGTTGATGCTGCTGCTGCAGATGTGGAGGCTCCATGTCCACGAGCAGCAAACATATCAGCTATGTTTAGGCATTTCGTAGCATCTGCCTGAAGGGCTGCTTTTTTCTGGTCCCTGGCTCTTTCAGCGCCACCCTTTCTTTTCTTCCGACTAGGGTCCATATTGCCCGTTTTCGATCTGCCTGCTAGCAGTGGCTAACCAACCAAGTCACCAACGGAGGCTGAGATGGAGGGGTAGGCGAAATTGGCCTGCCTCTCACCTCATTGGCCCAGGCTTCAATCAATCATGATAAAGGGCAGATCTGCCAGTTTAACTTGCATTAACTTGAATTGACGTTAATGTGGCCTGCATTGAAGTTAACGTGGCCTGCTACGTTAGACGCGAGTTTGGCATGAATAAAAAAATAAATAAAAGGCTTCAGGCCACCGGGCATATGCCCGCCATGCCCTATGCCCAGTCCAGCGGTGACTACTACTAATACTACTAGTTCGATGCTGAATCAATGCATTCAAATGAATCGTTTCTCTTTTTCTAAATGTAAGCTTTTACATGATGACTGGTTATGATTTGAAGAGTTTGGTTGGGCGTGAAGGACTAGCGGTCAAACTTGCATGGGTTCTAGCGGAGTGTCATAGAGTCTGACAGAGAGAGGCAAACCCTAACCTCCAGATGTTTGCCACGCATCAACTCGCCCAAGATTTCCGTAACCAGCTCTCAAATTTGAGATGCAAAACATTGTTCGGATTAGAGTTCTTGGCCTGTATGCGATTCCACGCTGGTGGAGGATAATAACACACATACAAATGAAGAAACATTGTGCCATTTCATTTGGAACCATTGTAAAGAAGTGCACATATATTTTTCCGTCATTTTTAACTATTAGTTGTCAAACAAAAATAGGAATCGGAGAATCGACCCTTTCAGAATTCTCAGAAATACTGGGCAGTACGTGGCCAATGGTCGACTATAAAAACGACCCGTGGCAAGCCCCTCGTCGTCGACGGGTATTTCTCAATGAAATGAACAGACGGGTTAGCGTTGCAACGATTTCATTCGTGCAGCCCAGGAACAAAACGGAAAGTACAATACAACACAGGTTCTTCCTCGATGGGGTGTTAGGGTGAGGGCGGGGCCACCTGGTCAGACCCGTCGTCGTCGGGGTCGGCGGCGGGGGTACCCCTCCCTTCGCCTCCGGCTCACTCCTGTCGAAGGGAAGCGTCCGGTCGTTAGTACAGCGTGCAGCATTAGTCCGCCGTCGATACTCTCTCCCACCAGTCCACTTCCTCACCTCCCTCCTGTCCAGCCCTCAAGACTCTTTGCCCCGTCTCCGTCCCCAATGCCCGTGACCGCCTGGACACGCTCGATGGGCGATCTAGCGCGGCTGCGCGGAGGGGTATGATACTATCTTCCGTTTACTTCCTGTCCACGGGGAGGGCGTGGCTTGTCTCTGGCCGCCGGCGTGGGATTGCCATAGAACTGTCATGAAGAATCGTTCTACATTGTGTTTATTTACCATTGTCTGGCACGTGGCGCCGTTGACGTGCAACAGGATGTAATTCTCCCAGTTGTTCTTCACTCTTGGAACGCTGACAGATGGATGGGGCATTTCTAACGGCTTATAAACTAATTACTTCTATGACTCATAACATATTCATATTTCATGTATCTGCATCACATTGATGTGATTCAGAGTGTAAATATCTGTTGAATAACATCTTACTAACTGAAGCTACCATGTCAGCTAACACCATAAGTAGAAGACAATTCTATGGAGAACACTCATGAGTATTGTCATTGTTTTTATTGAGATCCCCAGCAGCAGAAATGATTGTAAAGAGAGAGCAGAAAAGAGCAGAACAGGAGACATCCCCTCACTCTCTGCTCTCCCTCCATATGTTTCTCCACCTTAGAGTGGAGAAACAAGTGTTCATTTCACGCAACTGGGATGAAGAAAATATAGATATACCCTGAACCAATCGGAGAAGAGATGCCCTTATTGGTCAGGAATGCCGTGGGAGCATTTTAAAAAATTTAAATGATCTCATACAGAGGCAGGCGTGGTCAACACGAAACAGATATTATCAGAGCGCACCAATAACTGACCGAAGTGTATGATGATCCATATTCATGTGTGTATGTTCCTTACCATCATGAAATATAATTTGGTCGAAATTCCATCAGTGTACCACTTGCTCTGACGATGTCGAACAAACATTTCAGTGTTGCTACTTCCTTCGAAATTACGGTACTTTCTCTCTCCCTTTTGGTAGAAGTCTTTGTCTACCAGCGACCAAAACCACTCTTTATGACCCCCATAATGAAGGCCGATCCACAGCTCATCATGAGCCTTGTCTGCACTCAAGCCCAGCAGAGACTTCATTGCCCCCCATGTCGTCTATGGTGGCCATGTCGTATAGCCTCTCTCTTGGCAGTACCTCTTGGCATCAAACCAGGATTTGGGGGTTTCAATCAAACAGTGTTGGCGGTAGTCGGCACAGAAGGACGGGACACACAGTCCTGGTAGGGTAGATAATCACATGACTTGCTGAGATTCATTACTGAGACATTCCTCTTTGATGCACACACCTATCAGTAAGGAAAAATCCAATCACCAACCTGAGATCAGAAGAGTTTGTATCCATTCCATAGCATTCATGTCTGCATAGTAAAAAAAAAAAGACCTTAAAGTAGTACACTTGTAAAGGATGACTTCAGGATTGTGCAACCTTGACCCAATTTTATGGAATGATTTGGACAATAATCTCTAAGATATGCGAGAATGCTGCAGTTGTAATCAGCTAAAAACAGCCTTTTACATTTGGGCAATATTCCTTGCTGGCGCGTGCCGTCGATATGGGCAGGTGGGGCGGCGAACTCCCTGCAAAAGCATGCTCCCAAAAGAATTGTTCCTCAGTAAATCATTGCTCCGAGTTTATTTTTCATAATGTGATTGTCACATTAACTATCTATTGTTTCTGTTGGCTTTCCGACTATTTTTGGTCTGTTGATATCAAATTGATTGTGGCGATTCTAGTTGAGTTCTGTTTAACGTGTCATGCAATGTGGGGCGGCGGAGCTCAACGACCGCGTCCCTCCGTATGTTTCTCGCATAACCCTGCAGGCTGCAATAAGAATTGCAATCCGCGCTATAAGACGCCCATATGGTCGTAAAGTAGTCTGCCCCATGGTCATATTCTAGGACTGCTGTTGTCGAATTACTCCGCCTGTATCTTTCGGCATTGAAGCCTATTTTTTATTTATTTCAGCAGGTATGAAAATTGTAGGCTACCTGAGGCTGTGCAGGTCCAGTCTACCTGGACCTGCACAGCTCCAGGGCTCTGAGGCGGGCAGGCAGGATTATGGCCGACCCCTCCCATCCTGGTCACAGTTTATTTGGAACTCTCCCCTCTGGCAGGAGGCTGCGGTCCATTAGGACCAAAACCTCCCGCCACTTGAACAGTTTCTTCCCCTCTTCAGTTGGGATCCTTAACAGGTCCCAGGACCACCACCCCCACTGACTGACACTGACTCTGGCACTCATACCCATTAACAATTTGTAAATTCTTACACATTTTTAAGTATCTTTTACTTTAGTTTTTAATTTATTCTATTTTATCTATTTTAATTGATCTCTTATGTCCCTGCTTGTTTATATGGCTCTTCTTCATTGTTCATTGTTATTGTCTTAATGTATGCACCTTAATCACCAAGCCAAATTCCTGGTTGGTGTAAAACCCTTCTTGGCAATTAAAATCCTTTCTGATTCTGATTCTGATTCATACCTGATTTAAACAGCTGTTATTGAGAAATACCTGTTTTCAAAAGTGTTGTTACTGAGAGATTTGCAAACATCGTCGGGCCAAGTTCCAAATCGAAGGTCTGCTTGATTAATGATGACTTGTATTTCTACTTTTCATGTATTTGAAATGCACTCGCTAAGCCTGTTGTTAAATTGTTGGTAGATTGTTAAAATAAAATATGGAAGAAATAACTTACCTATAATGTCGTATTTGTCCTTTGAAAATTGTTACTTTGCAGAGTTGGTGTTACCATTGCACATGGGCTATTCTAATTAGTCCGACATCATATGACTAGTGTTGCGGATGGCACTTCATAAGCGTGCAGTAACATTAGGCTATTCGTTTATTTTTAATTCTTACTCACAATTAGTTTAGTTAACATGTCTTAATGTAGCTCAAAATGTACATGTTAAAAATATATATACATTGTGGGTGTGGTCAGACACCAGTAGTTTCTGCCCCACCGAGATGAAGGGGCACCGCACGCTACTGATTCTAACATGTTCATACTACAATATTGTGTATATTTTCATTTCCAAGTAGATTGGCGAACACAGAGCTTGCGTGTTGTTGATGGATGTCTCAATCTCTGTGTTCGTCAATCTACTTATCGAGTCTTAAAAACAAGATGGCGTCGACGGGTGAACCACTGATGGTAATGTGTGTATAAAATGTCCTTTTGAATAAACAATCTGTACACTTACAAAGCTATCAATGTCTCGTTTTATATGTTAAGACCCTTACATTAGATGAGCGCATATGAGCTCATCTAATGTTCAATCCTCACCATAAGAGCCCCGAGGTGAGGCTGCTATGGTTTGGGAGAGATGGCTGCATGGGAGGGTAGGGTTAGGTGTTGTTGGGAGCTGGGCCCTGGCCCACAAGGGTCGGGGTCTAGGTCTGGTGGGGCCGGGTCCTGGTCCGGGAGAGCTAGGTCCTTGTCTGGGGGGGGCCGGGTGCTTGTCTGGGGGTAGTACGGGACCTGGTGTGGGGGGGGTCCCATCATAACCTGAATGGTATGAAACAAACAGAGACGAGGAGAAAGAAAAAGCTAAAACGATGAAAGTCTCGTGGACCCCCCAGGGGAGCGGGACCAGGTCCTGTGTCAGGCCGAGAGAGTCCAGTTCCCCACCCAGCTATCCACTCCTCATCCAGGGAGTGAAGCTGCCCACACAGAGCTCCACACACCCACACACACCTGGCCGCCCGCCGGTGTCCCTGGGTCCTGACGTCCATCAGAGTCCCAACGGGCCCTCCTGGGTCCTGACGTCCATCAGAGTCCCAACGGGCCCTCCTGGGTCCTGACGTCCATCAGAGTCCCAACGGGCCCTCCTGGGTCCTGACGACCATCAGAGTACCAACGGGCCCTCCTGGGTCCTGACATCCATCAGAGTACCAACGGGCCCTCCTGGGTCCTGACGTCCATCAGAGTACCAACGGGCCCTCCAGTGTCCCCAGGCGAGCGAGCCCTGCGCTCGGAGCGGAGCGGGACGTTCACCGACTGTCTCGGTGACGACGGTGGGATCTGAACCCCGGGATCTGACTCCTGTTGGGGCTCCTGGGTTTCACGGCGTGGCGAACGCGGCCTGGGTCTCTGAGCCCTCCCCCCCGCCTCATTCAACAGGTCCTCCATGGAGGGCGTGACTACGTGTAGCTTGAATTAGAGTACCTCAACATACTTCTAGTGTGGTCGTCCTGACAGCGGGCAGCTGGGGGGGGGGGGGGGGGGGGGGGGGGGGGTCACACTGTGACGGCTCCACTGTCTCCCAGAGGTCACACTGTGGGGGGGGGGGGGTAACACTGTGATGGCTCCACTGTCTCCCAGAGGTCACACTGTGGGGGGGGGGGGGGGGGTCACACTGTGATGGCTCCACTGTCTCCCAGAGGTCACACTGTGGGGGGGGGGGGGGGGGGGCACACTGTGATGGCTCCACTGTCTCCCAGAGGTCACACTGTGGGGGGGGGGGGGGGTCACACTGCGATGGCTCCACTGTCTCCCAGAGGTCTCACTGTGGGGGGGGGGGGGTCACACTGTGATGGCTCCACTGTCTCCCAGAGGTCACACTGTGGGGGGGAGGGGGGGGGGGGTCACACTGTGACGGCTCCACTGTCTCCCAGAGGTCACACTGTGGGGGGGGGGGGGGTCACACTGTGATGGCTCCACTGTCTCCCAGAGGTCCTGGGTACAGAGTCTGGGGGTTCTGTTGGGCCCGATGCTTTCTTATGATCAACATGTAAGAAGGATCCCCAGAACCGCCTTCTCTCCTCTGAGAGACGTTGCTCGAGTCAGACAAAAGTCGACCGCAGCGGAAGCAGAGACGCCCTCCCACGCATCCTCAGCGCTAGAAGGCGTGATGCGCTGATCTCTGGTTCAACTGACTCACCACGAAAAGCCCCCAGCTTGTGCAGAACGCCGCTGCTCGACTCCCAACTCGCGCGCGTGTGTGTGTGTGTGTGTGTGTGTGTGTGTGTGTGTGTGTGTGTGTGTGTGTGTGTGTGTGAGTGTTAGTGTGTGTGTGTGTGTGTGTGTGTGTGTGTGTTTGTGAATGTTAGTGTGTGTGTTGTGGGATCCCGCTCCCCCGTGGGTCAGAATCCCGGAATAAATCGATTGGTCTCGTACAGGGCGTGACAGGGCGTCGGCGTTGGCGTGCTCTCGGCCCGGTCGGTGGTCCACCTTGAATCTAAAGTCCTGTAGGGCCAGGAACCATCGTGTCACTCGGGCATTCGTGTTCTTGGTGCCTGCCATCCACTTTAGTGGCGCGTGGTCGGTGACCAGAGTGAACTCCCGCCCTAGGAGGTAGTACCTCAGCTTGTCGAGGCTCCACTTGATGGCGAGGGCCTCTTTTTCTACTGTCGAGTAGTTTCGCTCGTTCGGCAGTAGTTTCCGGCTGATGTACATGATTGGGTGCTCCTCTCCTGCCCGGACCTGGGACAGGACATCCCCCAACCCGACCTCAGAGGCGTCCGTGTGCACTAACAGAGGGGAAGCAAAGTCAGGGGTTATGAGTAATGGCTCCGCGCATAAAGCTTCACGGAGCGTCCCAAAGGCCTGGTCAGCAGCCTCGGACCAGGTGATCCGATCCGGCAGGGCCTTCCGGGTCAGGTCGTTCAAGGGGCTGGCCAGCGTGGCGAACCCGGGTATAAATCGCTGGTAGTATCCCACCAGCCCTAGAAACGACTTCACCTGTTTCTTGGTGCGGGGTTCGGGCCAGTCCCTGATGGCGGCCACCTTACTCTCCTGGGGTCGGATGATCCCCCGTCCCACCTGGTACCCCAGGTACGCCGTCTCCTCCTGTCCGAGCCTGCACTTGGCCGGGTTGGCCGTGAGTCCCGCCTTCCGCAGCTCCCCTAGCACCGCCCTCAGCTGGCGGAGGTGGACATCCCAGCTGTGGCTATATATGATGATGTCATCTATGTAGGCCGCCGCGTAGTCCCGGTGGGGCCTCAGGATCTGGTCCATCATGCGTTGGAAGGTGGCCGGCGCTCCATGTACTCCAAAGGGGAGGACGGTGTACTGGTAGAGCCCCCCTGGAGTTGAGAACGCCGTTTTCTCCCGGGCCGCCCGGGTCAACGGTACCTGCCAATAACCCTTGGTTAGGTCCAAGGTCGAAAGATACCGGGCTGGACCCAGGCGTTCGATCAACTCGTCCACCCGGGGCATGGGGTAGGCGTCGAACTCGGACGCCTCATTCATTCTCCGGAAGTCGTTGCAGAACAGGTAAGATCCATCTGGCTTTGGTACGAGGACCACCGGGCTGGACCAAGCACTGCGCGACTCTTCGATGACGCCGAGCTGTAGCATTCGGCGGACTACGGCCTGGATGGCCTCTCTCCGGGCCTCCGGTGTCCTGTAGGGTGGAACTCTCACCTTCACCCCCGGCGCCGTCCGGATGTCATGATTGGCGACTGTGGTCCCCAAACACGTCCCGGTGCTGCATGACAAGGTCGTCCAGGTCTCGCTTTTGGGCTGAGCTGAGGTCCTCGCCCACCGGAACCTCCGGGATCTCGGGCCGCCAGCGCCAGGGGGGCGGGGTCAGGGGGTTCCCTTCCCCCTCGCCACTGTTTCAATATGTTAATGTGATAGAGCTGGGTGGGCTTCCGCCTCCCCGGTTGTCTAACCCGGTAGTTCACTTCTCCCATCCGTTCAACCACCTCATAAGGTCCCTGCCACTTGGCCAGGAATTTGCATTCAGCTGTGGGGACCAGGACCAGGACCAACTCTCCAGGATGGAGGGTACGCAGCTGGGCTCCCCGGTTGTAGACCCTTGCTTGAACCTGCTGGGCTTGCCGGAGGTGTTCTCGGACGATGGGCCACACTCGGGCCATGCGGTCCCTCACCTGCTGTACGTGGTCCAGGGTGGTGCGGTGGGGTGACGGCTGGCTCTCCCATGCTTCCTTGGCGATGTCCAAGATGCCGCGGGGCCTCCGTCCGTACAGCAGCTCAAACGGTGAAAATCCGGTGAATGCCTGGGGCACCTCCCGGACTGCGAAAAGCACATGGGGTAATAGCTGGTCCCAGTTCTTACAATCTATAGCCATGGCCTTCTTCAGCATTTGTTTTAATGTCCGGTTAAAGCGTTCCACCAAGCCATCGGTCTGGGGGTGGTAGATGGAGGTCCGGAGCTGCTTCACCTGCAGGAAACTGAGTAATTCCTTCATTACCCGGGACATGAAGCATGAGCCTTGATCGGTTAACACATCCTTGGCTATCCCCACCCGGCTAAACAGGAGCATCAGCTCCCGGGCGACTGCCTTCGCGGTGGCTGCGCGCAGGGGTAGGGCCTCGGGGGAACCGGGTGGCGTAGTCCACCAGGACCAGGATATATCGATGACCCCGGCTGGTCTTGGGAGGGGCCCCACAATGTCCATAGCTATCCACTCAAAAGGAGTCTCTATTATTGGCATGGGAATAAGGGGGCTTCTGACTGTGGCCCTAGGCGCTACCCTCTGACACTCGGGGCACCCCAGACAATGGCGCTCCACGTCCCTTTTTACCCCCGGCCAATAAAACCGCGCGAGGACCCGCTCTCGGGTCTTGTCCATGCCCAAATGGGCTCCTAGGAGGTGGGTGTGGGCCATAAACAGCACCTTGCTCACATACGCCCGGGGAACCACCAATTGCTCCCTTACTCCCTCCTCTCCTTCCACTACTCTATATAATAGCCCCCTCCTCGTGCTAAAATGTGGGTGCAACGTGTGACTCACCGAGTCCCGGGCCTGACCGTCGTGGGCCACCACATGGCTCCAAGCGTGTTTCAGGGCCTCGTCTTGGAGCTGGGCGCTGGCGAACTGTCCTGGTCGGGCCGAGCCTACCTCCTTCTCCGGAAGGAAATCGGAAAACTCGGTGAGGGGGGAGCTCTCCGTGTCCTCCGGGGGGTTGGGTTGCTCGGACGCTGTGAGGGTGTCCGGGGTGCCGGGTTGGGGTCCCGGTGATCCGGGTTGGGAGGGTCCGTCCCCCTCGGACTCCTGGTCCTCTGCCGTCGATTCCCTGAGGGACGACGGGCGCCGTGTGGCCCCGTACGCCTGCCGAGCTCTCCTCGCCCCCCGGCGGGGAGGTTCTCTCCTGTTCCGGAGTTCTCGCGTTGGGTCCCACAGCCGGTTAAATATTGGGCAGTCCCTCCCAATTAAGAGCGGAACCGGGAGGTGGGGTACAATCCCCGCCCGTGCTGTAAACACACCCTGTGGTGTACGTACGACCACATGGCATGTTTTATAGGTCCGTACATCCCCATGCACGCAGGCCACGTCCATGGGATCCCCCTCCCTCCCTCCCTCCAAGTCGGGACGGAGGAGGGTGACCACGCTGCCGGTGTCCAATATGGCCTGCGTGTCTAGGTTCATCACCCTTGCCGGTATGGTCGGGCTCTGGGGCGTCGTCTGTGTCCAGCAGGTGGCCAGCAAGCAGGGCCGGTCCCCCCCCCAGTCCGCGTAGGCCGACGGCATTGACACGTCCTGCTTTCCAGGGCAGTAGCGCGCTATATGGCCGGGCTGATCACACTCGTAACAGCGTCTCCGTTCGCGACTCTCCGGGGTTACGAGCGGTGGGAGCGGTGCAGCTGCGGGAGGCCCGGTCGTGGGTCCCCATCGGTCTCGGCGGGTCTCGGTGGGTCGTGGGGTGGTATAGGTCCGGTTGCTTAGCCGCTGGGCCACCTGCCAATTCTCCAGCTGTCTGACCAGGTCATCTATGGTGACGGGGTGGTGGTGGGCCAGTACCCTGCAGGCATCCGGCGGTAGCTGGCGTATGGAGTGGTCTATAATTACCCTATCTATAGGGCTGGGTCCTTCTCCGGAGGTTAGCCACCTCTTCACCAACCGACCGAGTTGTGCAATCTGCGTCCGCACCGCGCCCCGGGCGTCGAATCGCCAGTCGTGGATACGTTGCGCGCGGGCCGCGAGGTTATGTCCGTAGTACGCCAGGATTGCCTGTTTGAGGGCGGGGTACTGCCTGGCGGCCTCCGCTGACAGATCTTGGCTCGCCTGGTGGGCAGGACCGGTGAGAAAGGGAGCCACGATGTGGGCCCACTGCTCCACTGGCCAGTTCTCCCTCTGGGCAGTCCGCTCAAAGGTCTCGAGATACGCCTCCACGTCATCGTCGGGCCCGAGCTTGGTGAGTCGGCTGGTCGGGGCGGTGGTCGGGGCGTCCCGGACTGCGTGTTGCGTGAGCCGTAACACGGCTTCGCGGAGCAGGGCGAAGTTCTCCGCCGTCTCCCGCTGTGTAGCCGCAGCAGCCGCCGCGGCTCCGTCCGGGTTCTGCATTCCGGTTGGGTAGTTCGCCTTACCGGGGGTTCGTAGTGGGTTCTTCTTAGGTTTGTATTCTCCACCATATGTGGGATCCCGCTCCCCCGTGGGTCAGAATCCCGGAATAAATCGCTTGGTCTCGTACAGGGTAAGCCGCACTCGGCATTTAATGGTTCACAAAAGAGAATAACGCATGCATACGAATTTAGGGTCTCCGTGAGCCTCTAAAAGGCGCGCTGGTTCGGCTGTGCTCTCCAGGTTGCTGTCGCTCGTCTTCTCCCCTGGTTGCCGCATGCCGGCTCCTTATAAGGTGGCTTCCGGGTCTCGTCCTCTCCACCGCCGGCTGTTTGCACTCACGTCCATTAGCGTGCCCTAAGGGAGGCTCTTTGTCGCCGGCTAGAGGATGGCGGTGGTATATGCCATCCAACACGAACCCTCGGGCCCGTCCGGGCCGAGGTTTAAGGGGCGGGATGCCACAGTGTGTGTGTGTGTGTGTGTTTGTGTATGTGTGTGTATGTGAGTGTATGTCTTTGTGTGTGCGTGTGCATGTCCCCGGTGTTTGCATGTGTGTGTGCATCAGTGTGTTTACGATCATGCATGTGTGCGTGTCTGAGGTCTCAAACCTTCACTTTCCATAAAATCGCGTGATGCCATATGAGTTGCATCACTTCCTCCCTGAGACGTTCAAACAACCACCTCAACTGAACTTCATTCCTCCTCAGTGAGCGGCCATGAAGAGCAATCTTTCTCTTAATCTTTCTCGTAATCTACACCATTTATAGATCAGTTTCCATTATTTCTATTCGCTGACTCCCTCTCTAGGTGAAACACC